>NC_085845.1:55723023-55883023 GCF_035594765.1 Anolis carolinensis
TACTACTCAAGTGGGAAGGTAACGGTGCTCCATGCAGTCATGCAGCCACATGACCTTAGAGGTGTCTACAGACAACGCCAGCTTTTCGGCTTAGAAATGGAGATGAGCACCACCTCCCAGATTCGGACACGACTAAACTTAATGTCAAGGGGAAACCTTTACCTTTATCACACAAGATCACCTCCTCAGTTTTCTAGCTCAACCATTTCAAGGATAGCAGCACATTTTTTGAAAAACCACTTTTCATGGGCTAATGAAAAGGGCCCCTGAGGCCCTTACACGAATGGAGACAGGCACACTTTTTAAAAGACTTCTTTCAGTGGGCCCCACAGTGACTTTAAACCACTAATGGAAACAGAAGGAGCATTAGCAGACCACCCACATGAACACTCACACTGAAATGTCACAAAGCAATCTGGACAAATCCACCATTTTCCATCACAAGGAAAAATACCTGTTTTGGAGCACTTCAACATGCACCCACAGGAGTGGAGTCGATTCCTAACTGGCTTTTTAATCCTCTCATTTCTACCTGCTGCAGAGACTAAGTCCCATGAGCAACCACCAGAAGCAGACCTGCATCATTTGATGGACTCCGACCATGGGAGTCTATTAAATTGCATTATGAAACTCTGCAGATGGGGCCTCAGTTATTGTGGTATCTGGGTTCATTCTCTGCTCTGCACCTGTTGTCGAACACAGCACTTCCCACTCCGATGATTTGTATTCTACCAAGAACACCCATATCTAAATGGATGAAATTGTTTCCTTCCCCCTTTTCCATGAAGTTCCCACAGCCCCCAAGATGAACCCCCAGCAGCAGATCCCAGAAGCCAATTCCCCCATTGTATTTACTTGTATTTCTTTTATTAATAGGCTGTAAATATGCACTGATCCATATCAGCACATATGTGAACCAGGTCTGCAGCCACAGATCACTTACAAAAGTGATCAGCCTTCTGATATAATGTATCCTTCTCCTCGCTACTATGTGTGTCCTTCTCTACAGCCTTTTAGTATCATTTGTTCCCTTATCCTATCCATCTCCATATCCCAGACTATCAAAGATAACCAAATATGATTTCTGGCTGAGCAAGCCACAGGGCATCATCACCCCTTGTTGACCTCCCAAAGAAGTCCATCAAAGATTCATTAATCATAAGTACATCCACTGATCCCTACATGTGCACGTGCACATGAGTTGGACACCTTTTTAACAAAATGTAACTAACATAATCTGATTTATCTGTATTATATCCTTACCTCTTTTATGAAATATGTTTTATATAATATGGAACAGGACAAGCTGTGTTTCTGACCGGACTTCAAGAAGTGAGAGGTGGCTATCCCAGGAATGTAAACCTGTGCCTCAGCAAAAGGCACAATCTGGACAGGAACTATTTGGCTGTTATACATGGACAACATTGATTACTTGGCTTCTCAATCCCATCTGGGACTGCTACAGGTGCAAACCAACCATCAATTGGGCAAAACAAAAAGACACTGATCACTCGGATACACCAACAAACATTCTTGGAACTCTTCCTTTATTCTGTCATGCCTAAGACTGGACCCAGAGATCATCAGCTTTTGTCCCCTGCATCCTAGACTCTTCATCTCCATAATCCCATCATTGTCACACCTGGCTGGCCATTGTCCTGGGATCAAGAATTTAAGCACCCCAAATACTGACTGGACTTCCTGAGGAATTCCTGCTGCCCACCTCCACACAGCTGACTGGGCAGTCCAGGGCTTCCCTGCCCAGAAAGGAAAAGATCTCTGGCCATATCATCAAGGCTTCTTCCAACCAGGGGATAGGCTGGTTTAGTCCCTCCCCCTGATCAATTAGGAGTGGAGACATGGCTGTGCAGCACCTACACTCAGTCAATCATGGGGTGGGAAAGTTAATCTCAGACACTGTTGATGAATTGTATTTTGACTGTATAAAAATGCTTACACACAACGTGATTATGCTTATACTTTGGGTGCGAGTCTTACATACACACTTTCCTGGCCAGATTGTAATTAAAAACCTTTGTTTCGGTCTTCACCTCTGGTGAGTGTGTTCTTTAACCTGGAACTTTGGTTGTGTTAAGCCTAAATGCTCACCAGGTAGGACCCTGCTTAACCGCAGTCCATAGTTTAAATTCAACTTCACACCCAATTTCAGGCTGGAAGTAAGTGTCTTCCTTAACTTGTTTCTTGACTTTTCAGGGAGGAAAACTGGTGTCATTTGGGAATGGTTGGTGATATCAATTAATATAAGTTAAATACATAATTGGAGTGTAATCTATCAATACAACAGAGGTCAATTTAAAGGGTTTTAAGTAGTTGCACACCATCTTTTTATTTTTCTATTTTGTTAGTTGTAATGTTTGTTATATATTTAGGTAGTTTGGAGACATATGTATGAATATGAGAGGTTTGGTGTGTAACTTTGTAGATTGCAAATTGTTGTTGTTGTATATGTTAGTAAATTTGTATTTTAAGTAGATTTTTAAAAATAAATATGATTAAAAAAGAAACCGATTGTTGCTTTACCAGATTGGAGAAATTAAGTGCTCCATGCCATTTCTGTTTCTGCAGCTACTACACTTGTGTTTTTTGATACTACCTTCCCCACCTTGGATGATGGTTGTAAGCTGTCTTGCACTACCACACTCTAATGTAGATATTCTCTCTGCTTGTGGCTTCTGTGCTGCTTCATTCCTGAATTTAAACTAAGCTCTGTAAAAACCATGCAAGCTGAAAGGGGGAAAAAGATGGCTGTGCAGGTGTAATTTCTCCAGGCGGTAAAGCCAAGGTCAGGTCATACTAAAAGCTGCATCTCCATCATTTGAAGACTTTGTGTTCCGTTTAGTGTTTATATATTTCCATTTACTCTGTTAACCTTTAACCCTTCATTGTGAACTGCTGTGAAGACTTCTACTTATTCCCAGGTTTACTAGGAAGCAGTAAACATTCTTCTAAATGATGGGACATGGAAAAAATGAGCCCATTATTTCAGGGAAACTGAGAGTTTAACATGTGTCAGTGATCAATCTACTTGTTCCAAGCTTGCTTTTACTGATTTCAGAATATCTAGATGACAGCTTATGCTTCACAGCCTTTTTGACATATAATGGAAAGAGTCTGACCAATTTTAATAAGGTTAGGATGGGCAATTCATTAATAATAAAATTTTGCATGACAATAGAAACATAGCAAGCTAAAAGTAAATAACTATTTACTGACATGTATATTTATGCATTTCTAATAGAAAAATCTTTGGAAAAACCTGATGAATATTAATGATCTTCAAGAAATGGTTTTTCCCACCACATCCTCAGCTTCACCCCACTAACAACCTATCAATTTATTCCAGTGGACAAGCTTTACAAATAATGAGAGATTTTATTAACCTTTAAAAATGCCATAATGTTTAGAGATTGCAAATTAAGAAATATGGGCAAACAGGAACACAAGGCTTATTAATTCAATCTACTAGTTTTACTTTATATTTAGCTTGACTGTCTTCTTAACCAAATGCGAAAAGACTGAAGATATTTTGGGGGGAAATGTGTTTGAAGGACTGCAGAACTTGAAGATTCTTGGCTCCATACCCCATGGATAGCAAGGCTCACTGTAATACATTTCTCCTTATATTGTTTTACCTTAGCTGTCCCCACAAGTACATTTATGGTCTCCTAACCAATTATTTTCATTATTTGATTATATATTAAAATGTGTGAGCTTTATCATCACCTTTATTTTAACTTTATTTCAAATAAAAGAAAGTATTCTGGTCCTGTTCACAGTGCAGAGAATAATCCTGAAATACATTTGAGATGAGAATGCAAATCTAGGAAATGCTGGCATTTATTGTAGAATAGTTGGATGAAAAGCTTGTGTCTGTTGAAGCAAATAAATACTCTTGGAGAAGGCAATTAGAAAACCTGTATTTAATTTTTTTGGAAGCATATCAGGAAAAAAATGCAAACTTAATTTACAAAAGTTTATTTTATGAGTATGGGTTTGTGCTTGCAGCCATTATGGAGATTTGTGGAGTTGAGCACATCTACACTAACACTATAGCTTGGAATCTGTTTGGCAGAAAGCAGTTTTGCTGTGTGGGTGATTATATTGATATGCCTAGAATGGGTTTGAGGTCAAGAAGATTATTACACTGAACATGGAAAGTGGCCTCAAACCACTGTGCATTAATTAGTCAGTGTAGATGGGCCCATTGTACTGCTAGGTCCAAGAAAAAGCAGCTAAGCTTACTTAGGACTTAGGATTTTTTACACATTGAAGAATCAGAAACCCATAGAGCTCATCACATAATGCAAGCTTAAACTGTGGGTTCTAGGTATTTCTTTTTCTTTTCTTTTTTGGTGAAATATAAATTTATTTATATATATATATATATATATATATATATATATATATATATATATATATATATACGTACATACAAATAGAGACATACAATCTTGATATTCCACATTTACATTACCTGTAGTTCTCCCCGATCCCGCCACCTCCCCATTCTCATTCTCGCCCATAAACTTATTCTTACATAATGTAAGGGTACAGAAATGCTATATATATTTATATCCCCTCTCTCCCTCTAGGTATTTCGACATTTCTAAAGTGTGGATTTTTCTCACGATTCCTAAGTCAATGGGCAATTGATTTCTTTTTAATTCTCTGTGTAGAGATGTATAAAAATGCCCAATTTATCATGTGATAGGAATTCTCCCTTGCCCATTTGTAAATAAAATGATGATGTCGTCATGGAGAGAGGAATCGAGATGGGCAGTATTGTTTCCTTCCTTTCGCCATTACCGTTTTGAGACTGAGGAGGAAGGAACAGTAATAGATCTCTTTTCAGATGTAAAATAAATAGATTTTGCTTTTTAATTACAAGATATTTGTGCTTATAGTAAATAAAATATGCCTTATATTTTCTGCAAGACAAAACACATAGGCATTTTTCTATCCAAAGTAAACAGAGGAGACATATGTCTCCAGTGTGATGGCAAATCAAACGGATAAATCTTAAAGAAAGTGGAGAAAAGAATTAGGTTTGATGAAGGTAGGAAAATCTTCCATTTAATTAAAAACAGGGTGTGGCGAAGCTTAAGGGAAAATAAGTGATCTCAAACATTTTACTTATCCCATGGAATGAAGTCCTTAGAGAAGCCAGAAAGAAGTAGAGTCTATGATTAACAATCTACATAGTAGTGAATTAGTTAGACAAGTGAGAAAAACGCCATTATCTCAATCTACCTAGCTATCTTTCCATTTACGATACTGGTGCGAGCTATTTCTTATACATGTTGGTGTTCAATATTCAAGCACAAAATAGATGACTTTCAGAAATCTAAAGTCTGTAGTGGTAAGGAGACCTCTAGTATAGTCTAAATGAATTCAGCCCTATTCTCTTACTGTAGACATATCACTCTAGTCTAATCTCTATTTACTTCAGCAGTTAGGACTAAATCTAGATGCCTCATGTAAGAAACCGTTGCAAGGCCTTCCAACCTTTGATCATTCGGTGAAATACCAACCAACCATATATCGCAGCTTCATTTTCTATCCAATTTCAAAACTGAATGTGGTCTGAGGGGAAGAAACTTCCAACCATTCATTGAGACATGTTCTTTCCTTCCTCTTTCTCAATATTATGACCTAACCCAATTGCTTGTCCCAGCTAAAGTAGATCAATTGAAGCTGAATCTGAATAAAATGCATTCATTCAGCAGCTTGCTTTTATGAGACTAGGAATAGGATGTGGTTTGTGAATCATGCAGCACCTGAAAGGGAAACATATCTACTGATTTACTATATCCCAATATAATTCATGGCTCTATTTGTTGGAAAATGTTATAGGCTGGGGGAATTCTGCTTAGTCTCTTCATGTTTGGGGTCCCAGGCTGTTGATTTACTACTTATCCTTGATTTTGGCTGTGCCAATACATAAGAAGGAGTGGAGACCACAGCACAGAGTCGCAAGGTCTGAGATTAAATCCCTGACATTTCTAATTAAAAGAAGTCCATGTTGTGAAAAACCCTTTGCTGAGAGTCTAGAGATCTGTTTGCAGTCATATAACTGAAACCATTATTGTTAACCCTATATATTTTGGCTATATTTGTGCTGGAAATATACTATAGAATAGCACTAGAGAACCCACAGACAGCTCCAGGAGGGAATATTTTCTAGTGTATATACATACGGGATGTGTATTGTACTAACCAGTGGACTAACCTCGCAATCACATTGGCAAATTTCCCAGTTGTATGACACTTCAGCCTCTTTTCAAGCATGGAGAGGCACTGAGCTCATCACATGAGTTAAACTGCTTCTGGCAGTCATGCATAGCCCTCCATGGTTGAAAAGAGACAGAAGTGTCCTGAAAGGAGGGAACTCCAGCAATCGACCTCATCACATTGAGAAATTTCTCCCTCTTAGGACACGGAGCTCATCACACGTTCCAGGGCTGAAAAGAGGCAGAAATGACCTGAAAAGAGGGAAATCTGAACACAGGCCAGTAATTGTGTTCAGAGCTCCTATCTCTTATCAAGCTTTACTACCATGGTTCCAACTGGAAAAAAAGGGGGGGGGCATCCAAGTTTTCTGTTCTGTTTCATTAACCTACTGTCAGCAGTCTACTGTATCCTATGGAGTTTGATGCAGAACAATAGGATCCCATAGAAAGCAATGGTTTTAACCTGGATCACTATATCTGGTAGCTTATGGGCTTTGATTCAGAACCATAGGATTCCATGGAAAGCAATGGTTGTAACCTGGGTCACTGTCTCTTGTATCCTATAGGGTTTGATGCAGAAAATAAGATCCCATGGAAAGCAATGGTTTTAACCTGGGTCACTGTCTCTTGTATCTTATAGGGTTTGATAAAGAATAATTTTATCCTATGGAAAACGAGGTTTTAAACTGGTGTCAGTCTCCTTTCACATAAAAGGCTCTGGGCAGGGCAAAGGATCTCTTGGATTTGGATATTGTTGTTTCCTCTGATTAAAAACAAAAAAAGTAATACTGACCTTGTGATGAATGTAAGATGAATGTATTGCCAGGTCTTAAGTTTCCACGTGGGAGTTTAGCTAGTTGCTAAACAGAAAGGAAATAAGTATACTTGTTGAAGAATTTTGGAAAGTTTAGTCTTAAAAATCATTTTTCCAAGCCCTGGGTATAAGATGGATTCCTAAGTTTCTAAATCTTATAGCATTCACATGGAGAAGTGTCAAAATGCCAAAGCCAAGCTTTTCAAAACTGTGATGGAAGCTTGGCATTTTACCTTCCTGTGTTATACTAAAGAAGAAAAAAGAAAGAGAGAGAAAGAATGGAAGAGTAATTAAATAGCAGGCACTGCCCATTTTTATACTTTTCCTAAAAGCATGAGTCACTAAAGTATTTTTCACTGACTGTTCTGAGCAGTTCTCAAGTCTGCTGTGCTTATGAATACAAATAACAGATCTTAGACATATTTTCCTAAGCAAAATTTATTTTGTAAGGCAACCCAATTATCTCTGCTCTGAATGTCTCAGCTAGCTAAATTTAAGTTTATATCAGATGGCAAGATATTCAGGATGCATGAATGTTGGTTAAAAAAAAAGAATGCCACCTACAAATAATTATCATTTTTAAGCATAATAACAAACAGGCTCTGAATGAGTATCAAGCAACATTAATCATGCTTTTAAAGGGATTGTGAAGGAAACAGGAGGCTATGGAATGAGAACATGACTGTCCGCTTTCTCTGAATACAATGCAAGATAATTGCCTGCTAAATAAAATATTGAAAGTCATTTCCATGCAGCAAATACATCTGCATCACCCATACAAGAATCTCAAAATAGGCAGTATGCTACACAATATTTTATCATGTTTTGTATATTTCCCCTGTACTGTCTCAGAATTCAAAATGTTATATGAGGAGTATATATTTGCACTAGAGATCTGCTGTCAACTTTCTGGTTATGTCTGAAGACTTACTTTCAAGACAACAGCATATATTAATATGCTGAAGTCATTCATGACTGAGCCACAACAGGATAATGTCCTGGGGTCCTGGGGTTGTTCAGAATGTCAATATTCCCAATATTCATAAATGTAGTTTAAGCTAGTAAATTCCAAGATAAAAAGCCTCTTTCTCCAGTTGCTTAAGCAAAGATTATACAGAAATGTCAGTTCTATGCATCTGATGATATACTGTATCTCATGTCCCCGCATGGGGAGCTGGAGCTGACAGAGGGAGCTCTACTGCTCTCCCCAGATTCAAATTATTGATCTGTCGGTCAGCAGTCTTGCTGGCACAAGGGTTTAACCCACTGCGCAACTGGGGGCTTCAGTCCTACATGGTGGAACCAGAAGTGACTATTGAATGCACCATTTTTGGAAGGCAAATCTACTTA
Source organism: Anolis carolinensis (assembly GCF_035594765.1). NCBI lineage: Eukaryota > Metazoa > Chordata > Lepidosauria > Squamata > Anolidae > Anolis > Anolis carolinensis. Next base: position 55,731,439 of record NC_085845.1, read on the forward strand.
GTGTTTCACCACTGCTTCTCCTGTAGTTCTCAGTTAAATGGGAGCTTTACTGGATGAGATGGAACTCTCATCCAATGTGGAGTACCTACAAAATATTCATGGCAGCTCCATTGGATACTTGGGGAAAGACTGTATCTTCCATATCATCCTGCTTTGACTTTGATTCACACATTCCTCCCCCTTCCTTTCTTTCTTCTGCCTTGACCTGATTCTCCTTTACTCTGTCTGTCTTACCATGCTCCATTCCCAACATTGCCTACCTTACCTTCCCCCTATCCAATGGGGAAAAGTGTTGCTACCCGGTTTCCCCCCATTGCAGGGGAGGCAATGTGGAAAGGCTCCCATGTTGTTGGGGTGGCAGTGTGTGCTGCTTTGTTTCCCTTTTCAGCATGGAGCTTGACCGGAAGTGCCTGCACGTCATGTGAAGGGCTCCATGCTGAAAATGGAAGGGAAGCAACATACAACGGGCAAATCGGTCCATCTGATGAGGTAGCTAGAGTAAATTGGCTTTACTCTAATTTTTGATATCTTCAGTTCTTGGGCTGATTCTGGACTTGTTTTTGCACATAGAATGGAGCTTATCCACCTTCTGCCCATTTGATTTCTTTATGGCTATCAGGTGATGCCCATGTATACAGTTGTGTCTTTGGTTTCTTGAAGAATCCACATTTGATGAATAAATCATTAGCCTTACAAAATTCAGTCACTCTTCTGCTTTATTTCTTGATCCTAAGCCAACTTTTTCCACCATCATTGATTCTGCTTTGTTTTATACATTTGCATTCTGATCATCTATAATTAACAGGAAGGACTGTTTTTATTTTGAATATTTATTTATTTATTAAAACAGACATACCGTATATACTAGAAGATAAGCCAAGTTTTTCAGCCCTTATTTATGAGCTGAAAAAGCCTCCCCCGGCTTATATTCAGTTCAAGGTCAAACCTGAAGGCCACAGTATGTTTTCTTTTCCAAAACCTCCCTTCTTCACTTCTCCTCCCAGGCTGGTTATCTTTTTTTGGGAGAGAGAGAGAGACAGAGACAAGAAGCAAATGTTTTCAAAAGCGAAAGGAGAATGTGAGCCAGATTGCATAGGTAGAAGGGGAAGGAAAAAATATATTCTTGCAAATTTGCACGATTCATTACTACTACTACTACTACTACTACTACTATTGCAAGAACATTTGAGTCCAAAGGGAGGGAAGCAGGGAAAAGAGAGCAACAGAAGGTGTGTATTTCTTTTTATTCCTAAGGAAACAAAAATGAGGTGGGCTTTTTTGGGAGGGGGAGAGAAGTTTTAAAAAGCCTTTTCTGGCTACTTTTAGAGTTTGAAAAAAGGAGAAAGAAAAGAGGGCAGGAGAAAAGAGGACAAAGTTGTTTTTAGGGGGGCTTTGCTTGCATTTCTTCCTTGGGTAAATGCATGCCCCAAAGCTTCTAAATATTTATATAGATGTTTCCCCTACAAATACATTAATATATTCATTAAAGTTTTTAAATTGTTCTCCTCTTAAAAGTACAGTTATTTTATCAATTATTAGCAAATCTATAATATATTCTTCCCATTCTTTTAAGGAAGGTATGTCTGAGGGCTTCCAATATCTAGCATATACTATTCGAGCTACCACTATCATGTGAAATAATTTTTTTCCAAATTTCTTTTCTAATTCTTCATCTGGCATGTTCAAAAGGTACATTTGTGATGTCATTCTGAAGTTTGTGTTTAGCAACTTTTTGAAATATACATGAATCTATTGGCAGTAGTTTTTTACTTTGTTGCATGTCTGCCACATGTGATAAAATGTGCCTTTTTCTTTCTCACATGTAGACTTGTACACCACTGAATGCAGCATTTCCCAAACACGAATCAAGGAACATGAAAGGCACTGCAGATGAATTCAGCCAGAGAAGTCAGCCATAGCAGAGCATTTGATGAATCAACCTGGACACAGAAAACAGGGGAATTCCAGACAGGAAACAATCAGAGCCAGCTAACAGCTCCCAACAAAGGATTCCCCCAGGCAGGAAGCAGCCAGCCTTTGAAGTTGAAGGCTATTCAATGCTAATCAAGGTGGCCAAATGCAACATTAACACTTGCCTGAAATAGAGTTGTTTCTCTCACACTGGACATTCCACAGATATATAAACCTAGCTTGCCTTGTTTCCAACAGACCTCACAACCTCTGAGGATGCCTGCCATAGATAAAATGTTAGAAGAAAATGTTTCTGGAATATGGCCATGCATCCCAGAAAACTCACAGCAACCCAAATCTGTATTTGTAAATGATATACTCTGAAGTGCATTGAATTGTCTACATGTAGCACTCTGACACTAAAATATAAAAGTAGCATTTTAATCTTAGGCTCCGTGAGCACATTACTGCATAGATGCAACTAATTTAGTATCGGCTTTCTGGGAAAGTGCCATTCCACAGCAGTACACACTAAATTTAAAACCAAATTATTTCAAAGACAGCATTCATATTGTTTGTTATTTTTGATAGTGCCAACACACACACAAAAACCAGTTTTATTTCTGGATGTTGTGTAACCTTTCCTTGATTAGGTTCTGGAGGATTTCTGCCACTATTTAATGGGCAATCATGTTCACTAAAATTGTTTTAGGGTTTTTGGGAGCACGTATAGCCCACCTATCAACATTTCCAGAGGAGCTTAATTAAAGAGAATATCTACACAAGTTATAAAAATATATCATAGGATAAAAACAGCAATGATAGATGCATAAAGGACATATCAGATCAGATGGTGAAAGAGTGACATCAGTAGTGTAGCAGTTGTTTATGTGCCCAACTCTCTCTTGGATGTCATAGTTGGATAACTGCCTTATTCATGGACTTAATATCCTGCTACACTTACCCATGTCATTGTTGTTTATTTGTTCAGTCGCTTCGAATCTTCATTATCTCATGGACCAGCCCACGCCAGAGTTTCTTGTTGTCACTACCCCCAGTTCCTTCAAGGTCAAGCGAGTCACTTCAAGGATACCATCCATCCATCTTGCCCTTGGTCAGCCCCTCTTCCTTTTTCCTTCCATTTTCCCCAGCATCATGATCTTCTCCAAGCTTTCCTGTCTTCTCATTGTGTGCCCAAAGTACTTCATCTTTGCCTCCAACAAAGTGTTTTTGCATGTATTTTACACAGATTTACATTTCTGCAGAATATTATAGATTTGTAGGATGGCATCAGGACAATGCCACTCACTTTAGTGTTACTTTATGTTAGAATGCTACTATGTACACCCTGATCTTCCCCAATTTCTTTGTCTGAATCAATGTATTGTAAAGAACAATACACTCCTAGATCCCACCTGATTTTGTGGGGCAAGGCAGCAACTCTTTAAGTAAGCCAATGTCAATACTAAAATAGATGGGCTTTTCAAGCAAACACTTTATGATTAAAGTATTTGTCCTCTTTTCAAAATACCAGCCTCTTTAACAACTTGTCATGACTCAATATTGACATTACACTAGTAAAATCCCTTTGACAACTACATAAAACAGTTGGCATTTTAAGATATACCATCACTATAATTATGGTGGTGGGGGGAGGAATAATCTTTTTAAATTTAAGGGGAATGGTTTGAATGTCAGAACCTAGAGCAGGTAGTCTTATTTTGCACTGTTTTATCTATTCAAATTATGATAATGCTTTAGCAAAATGTATGTCTTAGTCTAAGCATGCCTTTTCTAACTAATTGCTCTTCCTTTAAATGTAATCACTTTCATAAACTCCAAAGGAAATCAATTTATAGTCAATGCTACATATTATATTTCCTACAGATAGCAAGAGAAAAATAAGCACTTACACAGGAATTAACCTGTGTGTGCTGAGAAAAATGTCACACAGTCTGCTATTTTTCTCTGGGTCTTGACAGCCATGGCATTAGGAGATGCAGATCAGTTCTTAAGCTAGAAACATTAAGCTCTCAAGCCATTATTTTCTCAAATATATAACTTACAGTGTGAATGTCAGATGGAGGTAAAGCACAACACTACAGATACAAGTTGTGATTCTAAGATTTAAAGGACTAAAACATATGCAGGCTTCAGTTATATTGGCTTAAATTTATCTCTAGTAAATCTCTTCCTTTATTAAACTTTCTACAGCAATGAAAGGAGGAGAATACAACTAACTCTGGTAATATATCCAGGATATTATTCACAGTCAGACAGTTGAGCTGGCGCTATGTAGTAACATGATCTTCAGGGTTTTATTTTTCATATCTTAATGAATTGACCTATTATAAGCATGGGTGTCTGGAAAATGTTAGACATTTTTTCCCAATACAGATAATTAAGAGGATCATAATCATTGAGATGGAAAAGACTACAAGGACCATCTAGTCCAAGTCCCTATCCTGCAGGAATATACAACCAAAGAACTCCTGAGTGATGGTCCTCCAACCAGGGTTTAAATATCTTCAAAGTGAGTCCAGCATCCTTCAAAGCAGCTTAATCCCCAATTTCTTACTAATGTTTAAGTGGCATCTCTTTTCTTGTCATTTGAATCCCTTTCAAACATTTCTAAATCTTATTTCCTCTAAGCATGCAGACCCAGTACATGTATCTATTTATCATATCAGAAGCTAACCGAGGGTACAGTTGTAATGTATTTTAAAACAAGTAGAACACTTGGCATTCTACTAAATGTCCTTTGACCAGTAGCTGGCCACTTGGAGTGCCGCTGATGTTGCTGTAAGAAGGTCCTCCACTGTGCACTGGCAGGGCTCAGATGGCATTATAATAGGTGGTCTGTGATTTGCTCTTCTCCACACTCACATGTTGTGGACTCCACTATGTGGCCCCATTTCTTAAGGTAAATAAGAGGCAAGAAAAAAAAACTTGTATACATTATAAAGGGAGGTAGGCATGCCAAAACAATTTATCTTCTGCAGTACAAACTAACTGAAGAAGGCTATAGCAACTCACCCTAATCAACCTGCCAGTTAAGCTGCCCTGGTTGAGGGGAATGACACTCATGCTTCTAATCCAGAGACAGCTGGTGGACTCACTGACTAAAGATGGTGTATTTATTCTTGATTTACTGGCACCACTCCTGTTAATCAGAAACTCTGCTGGCCTCTAGATGGAAACCACTGAAACCTGCAGAGATCCCATTCAATTTAGAACAGTTGGGATATATAAGAAACACTTTGTGCATTGTCTATTAAAATAGTGTAACTGGTGTAGTTTTGCACGTTCTATAGAGGGTGAGATGAATCCTACTGTATCATTCCAACATAGGAAGGGAAAACCCTATTGTGCCATCCTTCCTCTGTAAATGCATTCACGGGCATTTACCCATGAGCATTCCTCTATTAATGCATTCATGGGCATCTTCCTCTGTTGATACATTCCTGCATGTGTTTATAGAGGAAAGGAATATTCTCTTTGAGGTGCTTTGAGAGTGTGAGAAAGGTTTTTTTAAAAAATCACTGTTGCCAATGGAAAATTCCTATCAGCTTCAGTGAATTTCTGAATTAAGTTACAGCTGCATCATTTTGATTTCTAGCATAATAGTGATGAGTGCTTTTCTGTAAGACGTGCCACTATTTATCATTCTACAGACCCTGACCTTATTAAACCAGGCAATCTATTCCAAAACAGGAGAAGCATTGCAACAAGCAATACAATTGCTCAGGGTTGTTGTGTGTTTTCTGGGCTGTATGGCCATGTTCCAGAAGCATTCTCTCCTGACGTTTTGCCCACATCTATGGCAGGCATCCTCAGAGGTTGTGTTTTTAAATACATTATAACTGTACCCTCAATTCGCTTCTGACACAATAAATAAAATAAACATAAAAAGACACACACTCTCACACATATAAATACAGGAAAAAACAGCAATACTACAAAATGATTTTTTTTTCGTGTCAGGAGCAACTTGAGTCGCTTCTGGAGTGAGAGAATTGGCCGTCTGCAAGGACGTTGCCCAGGGGACGCCCGGATGTTTTTTTAAAATTTTGATGTTTTTACCATCCTTGTGGGAGGCTTCTCTCGTGTCCCCGCATGGAGCTGGAGCTGATAGAGGGAGCTCAACCGCACTCTCCCCAGGTGGGATTCGAACCTGGCAGCTTTCAGGTCAGCAACCCAACCTTCAAGTCACTTAGTCCACTACGCCATCTGGGGTTATTAATTAATTAATTAATATTAATGTATTAATCATTTTCACTGCAGACTGCAACATAAGAAGATGCGACATATCGATTTCTTACTATGGGGATTCAACCTGGCAAACTACATTTGAACACAGATTCCAGACACAAGTTACCTGCCTGCTGGTATCACGTGTAACAATTTACAGAGATGACTTCAGGACAAGGCTCATATCGCATCCTGTACTAGCATGCATTGCTTTTATTTTCTCAAAGAATGTATGTGGCCCAATCCATATCAAGGTTTAACACTTCTCCCCACTCCACACACACCCCAATCTAATTTTCATCTAAAAACAGAGGGTTAAAATGTCTCCAAGTGATAAGTCACTGAAAGCAATGTGTTTAACAAATGAATCAACACTTGCATGTCCCTGTGCTTATTAAATCTAAATTTGTGAGGATTACCATAAAGACAAGTGAAGTAAAAGAAGCCAAGACATCCCGTTTTTGTTTTTTTGTTTTTATGAGGTTTTCTTAGGGTTTTTTTGCCTACTGTCTTGTTCATTTTGTAAACATCTAATTCATCATTGATCGTAATGTCTCTTTCACTTAAGGCAATGGCCTAAATCATGTTATTAACCTGGGCTACAACAACGTCATTGAAACAATTGGATTTACTAATGCGTTGCCTCACCATTTAACAATGAATTCAATGGGTCAACTCTAATTGGCATTAATCAACAGAATCTCAACGAATATTTCATTTAAATAACCACGTAATTTTTGTAATGACATCCTTGCTTTTCCATGCATTTGTTCCAAATGCTGGATATACAGACGATCATTCCTTCCTGAATTACACAGAAGCAATTATCTTGGTGTTTAAGAAGCAGAACATGAGCAAACTGACTACTTAAAACTTTAATTGCATTAATGACATCATCTGAAAGACATTATACTGTGTCCAAGATCTGAAGCGATAGGGCAGCTCAAATTTCTGCTTCAGTGGGTGTGTAATCTTGGCAAGCAGTTACCGATATATCAAGTTCAGTGCCTGTTTGTATTTCACGGGTTGGAAAATAAGAAAAGAGAAATAAAAATGGAGAGTTTTTCACCTTTAACAAAGCTTAATTAGCCAACAGCCAACACTACATTCATCACATTCATAAATTATTTGGCAACTTTAATTAAATTTCCCTAGAAAGAATTTATTGAAGTCACATTGCATTTATTAATTTGTGGCATGCTTAGAAATAGCCATTCTTTCTTGGTGAAGTGTCCTATACATCATAATATATAAGGGGAACACATCTCCTTTCACTTACCATATATACTCATATATACTAAGTTGCTCTCATGTCAATTTATACATGAGTATATATGGTAAGTGAAAGGACAGGTTTGAGGTCCAAATTATGGATTTTGATATGACCTGTTGAAAAGTTGAGGGTCTTTTTGCAGAGAGAGGAAAGTGCTAGTTGCTGCTATTTGTCCACCCAGACATTCAAGAAGGCCAGAAGCAGTACCATGGCAGAGAGAGAAGAGGGAATGGGTGTTTCTTTTAGGTTATACCAGGACAGACTAAGCTCTTGACTTTCATCATTCTACTCAGAGAAGGAGATGGTTCCTTTTTTGATAAGTTGATAAATCAATTTTTTTACTAATTTTCAGACTTATAAATGAGCTACACAGTAGCTTGGAAGCCAAACACTATCAAATAGAGTCCTCCTGCACTCCATATAAAGGACTTCATTCCACGGAATAAAAAAAGTGTTTTATTCTTCCCTTAAGCTTCTCAATGCCCCATTTGAAATTAAATGAGAAATTTTCCTACCCTCATCACCTGATTTCCTTCTTTCCTCTTTCTTTTCTAATTATCAGTTTGCCTTTTCATCACACGGGAGACATAGTTCTCCTCCCACTCTTTCCTCTTCCATTTTCTTTGGATATTACAATTCCTCTTTATAAGTACAGATAGCTCTCAATTCAAAAGGCAAGTCTTTACTTTTTAAAAGAGATATAAATTACCGTTCCTTTCTCCTCAGTTCCAGTAATGGCAGAAGAAAGGAAGCAATACTGCTCATCTCAACTCCTCCTTCTGTGATGACAACATCATTATGTTTTCAAGCAGGCAAGAGGGAATTCCCATCACATGTTAAATTGGGCATTTTTACACGTCTCTACATGGGGGATTGAAAAAGAAGTTGATTGCCAATCATCTTAGGAAGCAGAGGAAAAAACCACATTTTAGAAATTGTGAAATACCTGGAAATCACGGTACAAGCTTGTATCATGTGATGGGCTCTGTAGAAATTCTAATTTGATTTCATGTGATGAAGTCCTAAGACAGTGTCTTTGTTGTAAAGAGCAATTAGCTTTGTACAGGACAGACAACCGGATCTCAAGGGAAGTTATTTTTCTGCTGTTAATGGAGTTGAAATTTGTTACCTATCTTTCATTGCCTTTTGTCCCTAGTGCTCACATGGTCAAGAAGGTGAGTGGTCTCTGCCAGCATAGAGACTCCTTAATACTATCAATAGTACCTTAACTGTCACATCTGAGACAAAACGTAGGCCTGTTATTCTAACATTATCACCTTTCTTCTTTTGTATTATTCCTGTGTTCACTGTGTTTTTCAAATTTTGGACATTTTTTTTATGAAACCACTATGTTGTAAATCTAAGTTTAGTAGGATGCTGTCTTTCTTATACTTACCCATTTATTTTATGCTTCTTTAGTGTTTCATACTGCTTATTCCCAACTTCAGGGCCCCAGATGTTGTTGATCTATAGCTGGCTTAATCCTCAGCTGCTATAACTATTGATCAAGTTGATGGGAGCTGCAGTCCTGAAACACCTGGGGACCGAGGTAGGGAACCATTGTTTTAAAAATGTATGTTTAATTTTAGCATTCTTGGTTTCTGTTTGTTAATAAGAAAGCAAGCAAAGTAAACTCTCTAGGATCTGACACCTTTTACTATTAAGAGACTACCCACTGTTTATTAGAGACTGGGATACAGTTCAACTCTTGGACTTCATGTGGATATGTGAAACTGTGCATAACAGTGAACCCTATTGAAATTAAGGGTTTCTGGGCCAGGAATACTATAGCGTCATACTGGAGGACTTAGAAACTGAGTGGGCATATTTTGTCAAACATGGATATATGAACAGTGGATACGAGTCCCATGGATATAGGAGTCATACTGTGTTTCTTTTAAAAAGTGAATCATGGCAATCACTGGGGAATCCAGAAATATAATTCAGAGCTCTTCTAGACAGGCCCTATATCCCAGGATCTGATCCCAGATTTTCTGTTTATCCCAGATTATCTGGCAGTGTGGGTTCATATAATCCAATTTAAAGCAGAGAACCTGGGATCTGATCCTGGGATATAGGGTGGTAAGATCTCACCGCCCAAAACACATGTAACTGGGTATTTTAGGGCCCTTCCACACAGTCATATAACACAGAATATCAAGGCAGATAATCCACAATATCTGCTTTGAACTGGATTATCTGAGTCCACACTGCCATATAATCCAGTTCCATGTGAATTTATACAGCTGTGCCGAAGGGGCCCTAGTCATTGTTGGAAAGTGTACTGTGCTAGCACTATACCAGATAATTGGAGATCCACATCCTCCTCTCATTTCAATTTATAACAATGGTATAACACAGAAGCGTGGTTCCATTTTCATTCTCATGGCCTTCCCTCCAAAGGTTTGAGGATCCAGAAATTGTCATTATAGTCAACATGTTTATGTGGGATTCTTTTTGCTGCTCATAACAATTTTATTCTCACTGCATGTAAAAAAAACATTAACCACTTGCTTGAAAATGCAGTAAAATGACTACTAGATTTAGCATTATATATCATTTGGGGTGGGGGTGGGGGAATAGATCATTATACGCCATGAAAGGGCAAGGTGAGAGACATAGAAAACCTCCCTCAGTAGATATGGAAGGAGATACATGGAAAATGATTTGAAAGTAGCAAAAAGGCTGCATTATAAATAAAATCAATATGTATGGCTGCTTTCTAAAACAAGCAGTAAACCCCTTCCTTATTAAAAGAAAGATCAGTTAATTTAGAGGTGCAGAGATTTTGAAATATGTCACTGCCAGTTGTTAGATTATGATGTTTACTTTTGCTTATACTGGAACATCTCTAGATATGGGATATATGCCTTATTGTGATTCTCCGAACAAACACTCTCTAGGTAGCAACTCAAGCAAAAATCAATTTGCCGTCTTCCATTCATCCCCTTCCCGTATACGGATTAAGTTATATGCCCCCCGCAGGTCAAGCTTGGTAAAAACCTTAGCCCCTTGCACCCTTGACAATAGTTCCGAGATTAAAGGTAGCGGGTACCTATCCCGAATGGTGTACTTGTTTAGGATCCGATAGTCGCAGACCAGCCTAAGTTCCCCAGTCTTTTTGGCTACAAAGAATACTGGTGCCGCAGTTGGAGAGCTAGATGGGCGAATAAACCCCTTGGCTAAATTTTCATCTAGAAACTCCCTCAAAGCTTGCCTTTCCGGTACAGTCAAGGCATACAGCCTTCCTGCTGGCAATTTCGCACCTTCTGCTAACTTGATGGCGCAATCATATGGCCTGTGCGGTGGTAATTTGTCCGCTTCTCTTTTACAAAATACATCAGAGAACTCCCCATACTCAGCAGGCACTCCCTCCATATCAGATTGAGTAACATTCAGAGTGCAACAATCCTGCCTCTTTAAGGTCACTTTACGTGTTGCCCAATCTACTTGTGGGTTTACTACAGCTAGCCAATCCATCCCCAAGATCACATCATATCTAGGCAAGCTCGTAATATCCCACACAAACGTTCCTGTTACTCCCTGCACCTCCCACATTACTGCTGAGGTTTCATGGTTAACCACCCCAGTCTCCAGCAGTCTCCCATCTGCTCCTTCCACCCACACGTCGCATGCCTTGCGCACTCTAGGAATGCCATGCTTCTTAGCAAACTCAATATCTACATAAGAGACCGTAGCCCCTGAGTCCAGCAGTGCCAAAGTAGAAACAAGTTCCCTTCCCCCAACAGATAATGTAATGGGTACGAAAACATGCTTCTTCCCCTCAGTTGACTGCTTGAGGAGCCCTAGTGCGTTGGACTCACGTCGCACTAGGGCTGGCCTTTTCCCGAAAGCTGAGAAGGTTTCACATTACAGTTTTTGGCAAAATGCCCCGCATTCCCACAGTACAAACACAACCCCAGCTGCCTCCTACGGCTCTTTTCCTCTGTAGACAGCTTTTTAAAGACCCCAAGCTCCATAGGCTCTTCCCCCATCACCACAGGTGCCCTGGTAATATGCATGGGTGGCGCACACATTGCTTTCGAGTGTTTACGAGCCTCGAACCTTGCGTCTAAACGCAGCACCTTAGCTACTAAGGCGTCCCAATTTTCAGCCGGCTCCAAGCGTGCTAATTCATCCTGGAGCATATCACTTAACCCGGCAGTAAATAAAAGCATGAATGCATTTTCCCCCCAATCCAGCTGGTGGCGATACAGGTTAAACTTATTTAAGTAATCCAAAACAGTCCCCTTTCCCTGTTTCAACCGATACAGAGCCCACCCAGCATTCTCCGTGCGGAGAGGATCCCCAAAAGTGTCAGTTAATAACTGTTTGAAATTATTCAAATTGTCCTTGACTGGGTCATTTCCCAAAATTAAATTAGTGGCCCATTGTCCTGCGGGACCGGTCAACAAACTCAAAATAAATGCCACCTTGCTAGTGTCTGTAGGAAAAGCATGAGCACTGAGCTGGGAAAAATAAAGCTCCACTTGTGCCAAAAAGGTTGGCAACTTGCACCTGGTTCCGTCAAAGCGTTCAGGAGTCAAAACATGTCCTTTCACAGCATGAGCTGCTTGGCTGACGGTAAAAGCCGTTTGCAATTGGTCAAATTTGGCCCTTAACTCCTCCATCGTCTTCCTGACGGGTTTATTGCTGCAATAAACTTTTTATGGCGTTGGGCAATCTGTCAAGGACAGAACGCCACAAGGTTCAAGATAACAGAGTTTATTGGATTACAGAACTCAAAAATGCCCGTAAAATACAAGGGCCAGGCAGTATTAGCCTTTAGGAGCAAAAAGGGGCAAGGAAAAACGTTCAAAAGATAAACCGGATTAAACCGGAGTTTAATCCGGGTAAAAACAAACTGCTTGCTTCAGCCTGGGGATAAACAAAACAAAAGCCGAGGAACAAAAGATACAAAAGAATGCAACTAATTGGCAGCAGATTCCTCTCTGCTGCCAACACTGTGCTTAGAGTAACTTGCGTCGCTCCCACACACACAGCAGACAGGATTTCCAACACGAACAGATCAGCCAAGGATTGTAGCAGTAGAGTAGACCCAGTTCCTTTCCGTAGTTCAAAGCCAGAAGCAGACGTTTGTAGATTTCCAAGTCCAAGAAGGGGGGAAGACAAGCCGTGGTCAGTTCAGTCCGAGTTTTCAAAACAGGAGATGGCGTTCGTCAAGAAGACGACGGAAGGTCAAGCTAATAAGAGTAAGCACAGGTTTGCACAAACAAATGCCCACACAATTCCTCCCGCCGTCTGACCCTGAATTCCAAAACAACTTACGTCTCAGCACAGGAAAACACACCAGTCTTCAGGAAAGCGTCCCACACAGATCCCAAGCGTTCGTCCAGATTACCTTGCCCAACGCAATTTGCAATTGCTCCCAAGCCCCATTTTATGCCAGTTACAAATCCTCATCACTGTCAGCTGTCCTCCTTAACCCGGGCGTTTCCTCATCACTTTCCTCATCAGAGCTGGAACACCTCTGACTACGCCCCACAGCATCTCCAGCTGTGGATCCCGTCCCATCCCTCCAGCTAAGCCATGGGTCTAATCCTGAAGATCCCCATTCATCTTCTATCCCATCATGACCAGTGGCACCCAATTCCTCCCTTACCCGAGTCCAATCCATCTCATCCTCCTCCGAGCTAACCAGCCCCTCCTCCATTCTCTCCGTAAACCCCTCAAAAGACTCTTCGTCAGATGGTGCTGCAAAAATGTCTCGCAGTCTTTTTCTTTCTCGCTCCTCGAGAGTATCTGACTCTCGAGGAGTCTTACGCCCACGTCTGTCAGTAACAGAGCCATGAGGCTCAATCATAACAGTTTCACTCTCATAGTGCTGATCCAACCATTTAAACTAAGTGTACAGGATAAGCTGCACATTGCCTCTGCAGAATATATGGTTCTAAGGACAAACTCTCCACATGCAAGCTATGCCTAAGAGCTGTGCAGAAGAGACGAGCCAATATGTGCTGCAAGTTATTTTATGTAATTACTGCTTGATGCATTGATTGAAGCCTGATTTAATTTCAAAAGTGTTTACCCCCAGGTGAACAGTATTTTTCGCCAATCAGATGGAAAAACTTTTCTGTCTGATTCTTTGATGCTATCTCTTTTGCAGGGCATGCAATTTCTAGGCCAAGCATTTGCTTCTATAAACCAGTCAATACTTCTCTGTGTTTCCTTTTACTCTAAAGGTGTTCTTACCTTTGGCTAAAAGGAACTACATTTTCTTTACAATCTTCTATTTCTTAAATTTTCTATTACAGTCCTCAGAAGAACCTTCAAAGATGTGTTCACAGGAATAACAATTCAAGTTAGAAAGCACAAAGATCGGTCATTTTATTTTTTCACATACCAGTAAAAGAAAAAAGGTCTTGTTTACTTCTTTGATGAAATGTAAGTGTTTTCATTCAATATATGTTTACGCATGCATGCACGCACACTCATGTGTTTTTATATTTACACACACACACAGATAGACACACACACAGACACACACAGAATCAGCTCTCTAGCCACAGGTTCTGCATCCATGGATTCAACTAACTATGGCTTGGAAATATTTGGAAAAAATTCCAAAAAGCAAACCTTGATTTTGTCATGCACTAAGCACTGTGCTGATGTGTACGCATATCTTCCCGTAGTCTTCTGCCATTCCACAGATTCTCACATTCTCTTTGAAACTCGCTTGAGTAGCATACCATTTTATATAATTGCATTTTTGTCCACCAGCCCAGTTCTGAAATTCTATTACCCAATTCTGTTTCCCCCAAATGTCAATACCCATTACTGCTCAGACTATTGGCTGTTTATGATGTTGTTTTTATATTATTGTCTTGTTGTAATGTTATTGATTCTATTGAGATATGTTTTAATCTATGTTTGGTTTCAATTTTTGTTGGATCGCGCTTGTCCCCATGTAAGCCGCCCTGAGTCCCTTCGGGGAGATGGAGGCGGGATATAAAAATAAAGTTGTTGTTGTTGTTGTTATTATTATTATTATTATTATTATTATTATTATTAAGCATGTAATTTTTGCAACACCATTGTATGTAGTGGACTTTGGTATCCATGGAAGGTCCTAGAACCAAATCTCATTTTTCCTGCAATTGTACTACTGTATAAAATATACATAAACATTTTCAAAGCTGGCTATATCTTACACATGCTAGTATCAGTAAATCTTTTTGCACATTGCCCTCTCTGTAGATGGAAGGGGATTGCAAAGATAAATGGAAACACACCTGTCAACACTGTCAGTAGAGTTTCTTTCTTCCGATGAAGGCCAGTACGGGGAGTCACCTCCACTTGGCCCTCTCCTCCTCTAGTTAGCTCCAGGGTTTAGAAACAAAACAGCAAACAATTATTTTTTGTTTGCAGAGGCATCTGTAGGGCAGCAGGGCAAATTGGCAGGCAGGGACGGAAACTATTGCCCCATACCCCACATCTCCCCCTTCCCCATCCCACAGGGGCTCCTCCCATGCTTTCCCTGGCTTATCTTATGAGAACACAGGAACCTGTGTTCTCAGGGCTCCATCCTATTTATTTATTTACTATATTTCTATTCCACTCTATCTCACCCTGAGGGGGTGAGAAAAGTTTATAATTTGACAAAATTCAATGCCACATTAAACATGAGAAAAAAGAAATACATGACATAGGGTTGTTGTATGTTTTTCCGGGCTGTATGGCCATGTTCTAGAAGTATTATCTCCTGACGTTTCACCCACATCTATGGCAGGCATCCTCAGAGGTTGTGAGGTATGGAGAAACTAAGCAAGAAAGGTTTATATACATGTGATAAGGTCCTAAATGAATGAGTAGAAGCAGCCTCAGATTATGTTTTCACTTGGTGATTGGTGATGATAATGCAGGAGTGGCCATATTTAAATTAATGTATGCAATAAAAAATAACTTCCAGATGCAAAACACTTTGAATAGATGCCAAGTTTTAGTTATCTTGTTATCAAGATCTGAGAGCTATGATGGAAAAAAAAGATTTTC
This sequence comes from Anolis carolinensis, assembly GCF_035594765.1. Lineage (NCBI taxonomy): Eukaryota > Metazoa > Chordata > Lepidosauria > Squamata > Anolidae > Anolis > Anolis carolinensis. Next base: position 55,746,887 of record NC_085845.1, read on the forward strand.
CTCTGCCACTTAAACATTTCTAGTTGGCTTGCTAAAAGCAACTTATTAAATAATAAACACAACAAGGAATAGCAGAATCAAAACAAAAGTTAAAGTGATTCCATCACAGTTCCTTTAAAAAATAGTTAAAATCCAAGGAAAATAAAATCTTTGCTTGAAACTACCATCTGACTGTCTGACTGGCATCTTTAATGAGAACATTCCTGAATGAAGATGATACACTCAAGTAAGCCTAATTTTCCATTGCCACATGTCTCGCTTCAAATCACTGTGGTAAGTGGTATAGCAACTTTGGAAACAGTCTAATTACTTGATCCTTCAGGTATTTTAGTTTAAGCAGATACTCTTCAGCAAGGAAGCTCAAAGTTTTCCCTCTAGTGTGAATGGGGGACGCCACTGCATTTTTGTTGTTCACATACCCCCTCTGAAGCTCTTGTAAAACCCTCCAAAATTATTTGTTTTCACTAGGGTTATGAGGTAAGGACTGTTAATTGAGCCTTGAGGCTTCAGGATCAAAACCCAAGGCCTAGAGATGACAGCTTGTATTGTCACACAGAGAAGGTCTCAATGATGGGACAAGGGTTAGAAGTTGCAGTCCTTGGTCAACCTATTAAACACAAAACATTAAATATAAAGTATAGCTGCACACAGGATGCGATTCAAATAAAAAATACCAAGTAAAACAAATGAATGAAAATATTTGCAGGCAAACATTACATGGAGATGCTCTGTTTGGGAAAGTAGCTGGACTCCCACCAATCCCCAAACCCCATAATAGTAAAAAAAGAAAGAAAGAAAGAAACCAAAAGTGAGACAGAATCCACTTCTTATTAGCAATTCTTCTTTATTTAGTGACAAATGTTGCTTGCTGGGATCTAAATGGCCAAAAAAAGGGAGTCTTCTTCAGTTACGTGCTCACTGCTTTACAGTTTTATAGCCCAATATATTGCAAAATGCTTAAATCTGATCTCTCAAAATTATTCAGTGCCAGCTGCTTGATTTGCAAGTGTATTAAGCATTTCTATAAAGGTAATAGGTGGGTAGAGGAAAAGAAGACAGCACTCAACAAAGATGAAATCGATGAGCCATCTGTTGCAGAACACACAGCAAGAGCTTTCAGATTTCAACCTAAAGATGTAGAAAACTTCCAGTTAGAGTAAGAATAATTATTATTGAACTCAATGGGGGAAAGAGAAGACTGGCAGAAGTTTTGGCTTTTAGTAGCAGCAACGAAGTTGGCACATGAGTGTCCACAGAGGGAAAACGTTTAAGTAAAACTGCAAATGTAACCTGCTTAGATTACTAATTTAAGAAGTAACCTTCTCAAACCTACATCACATGAGGGATTAATTGTGAGGATAGTAAAAAGAAATAAATTTGGGTCTGGTAGGATTTGCAAGAGTCACAGAGAAAAAGCAAAATAAAGAGCTTACTAGTCTAAGGAATAAACTTGGGACCGTGTCATTGTAGAGACTGCAGAAAAGGGAATAAAGGAGGGGGAAAGAGTCTTGCCTGCCTCATGTTGCCAAGAAAAGATGATTGTTGTGTGTGTGTATATATATATAAATAAACAAAAAAGGGAAGAATGAATGAACAAAACTGAAAAAAAAATAGAAAATGAAAACCGAGACAGCAGAAGATAATCAATACAAAGTTATTCCTGAGAAAATATCTATTCAAATGCTGGGGATGGTAGATAGGAGAATGGAGTAGGAAAAGCAGAAGATATGGTTTATTAAAATGTATTGTATAAAAATGCATCTAGCAAACAGGTGAAAAAAGAAATTTAGTGGTATTTGTATTTTTTGTGTGTCGTATGTTTGTATCCTTTTTTGAAAGCTGTCTTCCAAACTAGTTGAGCAGTCAAACATAACTGATATGCATATTAAAATCAATGTTCTGAAGACATATACGTTATTTTAGGAAATAAGTAAACACCAAAAAAGATTGTCTATACCAGGGGTTCTCAGACTTTTTCAGCTCCTGGGTCTTTTTGGAGGCAAAGTTTCTTGTGGACTTAACAGTATTTCAGTGGAAGATCCCAGGAGCCATTCAGTCCAACCCCCTTCTGCAATGCAGGAAAAGCACAATCAAAGCACCCCAACAGATAGCCATCCAGCATTTTTAGTAGTGGTAGTACTAGTAGTAGTTATGCTTGTGCAATATGGGTAAACTACGATCTGTTTCAGTGTCTCAGATTTCAGTGGGGGTCTCGATCCTTTTTTCGGGAACCTCCTGAATTCAGGAAGACAGAAATCCATTTTCGATCTGGGAAGCTGAAAGATTAATTTTCTATCCATCTCATTATGGGGGGGGGGGGAGACTTGTTTGTCCTTATATCCTTTATTAAGATCTGGGTTAAAATCATCAGAGTTAAGATACCACTCATTCTGTGATTTCTTTCCCTTCTGTCTGTAGAGAAGACCTGGGTTTAAAGAAAGGGCTTAAGAAACCACGCTTCATGGGATCTTTTTCCTTCTAGTGGCTGCCTCCCTCCCCACACTCAAAGTATAACAGAAAGAAACTGAAAGCAGACGGTTTTCAACCACACCTGTTCTGTTGCGGGCAGTAAAAAATGGCAGCGGAGCCCATGCTGTTACAGGCTTCTGAACAAGCTGAAGGCAAATATCCAAAACAGATCCATGCACAAGCCTAGTAACAGTAGTAGTAGTAGTAGTAGTAGTAGAAGAAGAAGAAGAAGAAGAAGAAGAAGAAGAAGAAATAGGAGCAACTCCATGGGCCACTCAGTCCAATCTCCTTCTGCTAAACAGTAAAAGCACAATCAGAGCATTCTAACATATGGTCATCCAGCCTTTGTAATATTTATTTATTTATTTGATGTGTTGTCAATCCACCCCCTGGGCTTCATACAAATCTACCATCTGTCAGAATACACTATTCTTGCTATTCCCTTCCATTACTGGCCTAAAGCTTAAATTCGGATAATATTTTGACTTTGGTATTTCAGCTATTAAATTTTGCGGCAGTGTTGTTCGAGTTGCTGGCCCTTGTGACTCTATAGCTGCTTGCCCTTCCACCAGTTCCTGGGCTCAGTCAAAACTGCTGGTGGACGAGACACAATGGAGCTTTGTCTTAATGGCTGCCCCTCTTCCCTTTTTGGCCTCAGAGTAATAATAGTAACAACAACAACAGCAACAACATTGGGAGCAACTCCAGGGGCCATCCAGTCCAACTTTCTTCTGCCAGACAGGAAAAGCACAATCAAAGCTCCCCCTGAGCAGTGGGAGGGAAATAGGGTTTGGGAAGCAAAGAAAGTAGGAGGGGGAAGAGTCTGGATGGCAAAAAAAGTCAGGGCAGCAAAGGACCCAGGGGTGAAAGGGTCTGTGCCCCAGGAGGCTGCTGTTGCTGTTGCTGTTTCAGCAGTTCCAAACCTTAAGTTCCTTGCATTTCTCAAGAGGAGGAGGAGGAGGAAAGACGAGGGGGGGGGGAACAGCATGGTACTGCAGAGCTCCTCACTATCACTCGCAGAGCCCCAAGAACTTCACGGAGCACCATTTGAGAAAACCTGGTCTATACCATCCAGCATATTGAGCACCTATGCATCTGAGGTTTAGGGGTTGCACAAATCAATTTCCATTGGACCTGCAAAGGCAATATCTGCGCCTGTTCTCCCATCTTACATATTTTTTTACATTTAAAAATGAAAAAAATGGCTAATCCCATTTACCTTCTAAAGCTCTTTGTTATTTGGGGGCTGTTTCATTAGGCTATTTTAGACCCAGAACCAGGAAATGGCCAGAAGCCATTTCCAGTTTGGAGAAATAGAAGAAGGTGGAGGTGGAGGGATGATGGTAATGAACTCTAGAAGGGACAGGGGTGCCTTTTCAATCAATTTTTAAAACTTACATTTTTCTTACAAAACAATTGCGGCCTAGGCCAGGGTCCCTTTTATATAGTCAAGCTCAAAGTCAAAATAATCTGTGCCATAATATTTCTGATTTCTATTAGAGCCATGGAAGTTGAACTGTGAAAAAAAGCTGTCCAGGAGAAAATCAACTCATTTGGGATGTGTTGGTAAAGGAGAAGTCTACAGATATCATGGATTGCTAAAAAGACAAATGATCGTTATTAGCACAAATCAAGCCTGAACGTTCCCTCAAAGCCAAAAATGACTAAACTGTCATGAAAAGATATGACTCACTGGAAAAGATTGTAATGCTTGATAAAATGGAAAACAGTAGGAAAAGAGGAAGAACACACTACAGGTGAACTGAGACAACTGAGGAAACCTGTGCTGTGTGTTTGGAAGACCTGATCAGGGCAACTGATGAACAGGGCTCCTGAATGTCTCTCATTCACCAGGCATTGAATTTGACTCAAGGGGGTGGGGAAACACCAGTAAAGGGCATAGGAGGTTTGGAGTTACATTAGTGTCCCTTGGAGTCACAGGTAGACTATATACTGCACAGTTTCCAAATCTAGGGTTGTCGTCATTGTTACTGCTGTTTTTGTGTGTCCAAGTCATTTCTGAGGTGTGGTAGGGCAAGAAGGCACAGATACTTGTTTCCACCAGGTGTCAAAAAGTGAACACACTAGTATATGACTAGAGAGATGATGGAGTCTCCTAGGACCTTGATGTGGGGGACAGCAAGCGGAACCATAGGGCAGTGGGGCAAATCGTGGGGTGAATCTGTTGCCCAGCGCCCTGTATCACCCGCATCACCTGCTTGCCCATCACACACCAGAAAGCATATCTTTCCTGCATGCTTCTGCATGTCTCCATGATTTCTAATCTGAACATGGGTAGTCCCCCATATTATGATTTCCCCTTCTATCACACTTCACTGGCACAGCTAGCACAGAGCTGGAAATAGATGTGTATCATGTGATGAGATCTGGTGGGCTCCGTGCCGACTGCATGGGCGAAGTGTACTATGATGGATACTTTTTGTAATGTGAGGAAGTCCTTACTCTGGATGAGCCTGCTGGGAATACTTTAGCTGGAGACCATGAATTGAGCAGGGGATTGAATTTGAGTCCCTTTCCAACTCAATGATTTTATCACTTTAGAGCCATAGCCATAAACTTATAGACTTGACTATAAACAGAAATTTTGACAGCATACTTCACCAAGACTGTAGCCACTGTTTACAGCTCTTTAGGTGACAACATCAGTACTGTAGTTATTTTCATGTCATTTTTGCAACACAATATCATGGGGGAGCGAGTTCTGGTGCATGAGGGTTAAGTGAGGTGTGTTACTTTGTGTATGAAACTGTGTTTTGTAGCAGTGAGCAAAATGTTCACCTTTCCTTTCTGTCATTTTTAAAAATCATTTGTTACTTTCTCATTCACTTGCAGTCTTAAATCCAGTTTAGTTCCAGTGCTGATCTTTGAGTATGCCCATTGCTTAATCCCTTTCGTTGTAGAAACTGTCCATTTGTTCCTACTCTCTATGTGCTATTCCCTAACTTTGCAGTTGTGCCTAGTCCTACTAAGAAGAAAGACACACTGAGCTCAATAGGGGGCTTTAACTATCTAGCTCTAACCAGACTTGCTCACCTTCATTTCATTGGACGGTATTAGATAACCAGGTTGCCATAGCAGATACACCCCTTGTTCTCTTACTGTGTCTTTCCCCCACTGATAGGAGCACATAATTAATTCTGTATTCACCTGTGAATCCACATTGAGACAAGTATACATTTCTTCAGCATATTCAACAGATGTAAAATATGAAAAATTATCAAAGCTATGATGTAGAGGCTATATTTAGGAAATTAAAGAAATGGTAAGAGGAAAGTGAATGAGGGAAACAAGAAAATTAAATAATCAGGGAAAGTGAATGTAATTACTTCTATCTTATAATGAGAAGTGTACTCCAAATAAAGACAATAGGAGATCTAAAGGTCTTCCAGAAATGATGTGAATTTTGGAATCTGGCAGAGACAATGCAATTTTTGTAATTAAGTATACACTGACAAACAAAGAAATGATGGCAGTGAGACAAAATGAACTGGAGGAAGGGGTCCCAACTGGCTAATTAGTAGTGTTGGAGGCTTCTTGAAATCAGCAGCCCAAATCTCAAGAATGTGAAACCCACATCACTCAATAGCCCTTAGTAACAGTGCAATAGAAAAATAATCTGCGAACCTTTGTCCAAATATTTTTTGCATTCCAAAGACATCATAAGCTGAGAGCAGTTGGCAAGAAAATAGGGGTTACAACACAATACAATAAAATCCAAAAATTTTTTTTTCAGTGATACTCTGGATCAGGGGTTCTCAAACTTTTTCAGCTGCAGAGTCTTTTTTGAAGCTAAAGATTCTAATGGAACCCCAAGAAATGTTTATATATTTTATTATATGTTATATTATTATATAATGTGCACATATATCGGGCATTGGCAAACTTTTTGACCAACATAAACTTAACTGTACTTCAGTGAAAAACCCTAGGGGACCATCCAGTCCATGCAGGAAAAGTACAATTAAAGCACCCAACCTTTGTAGTAGTAGTAGTAGTAATAATAATAATAATAATAGGAGCAACTTCAGAGGCCATCCTGTTTAATTCCCTTCTACCATACAGCAAATGCACAATTAAAGCACCCCCTGAGCAGTGGGAGGAAATTCGGATCTTGGCAAGGCAAGGGGAAAAGGATCTGGGTGGTGAGGAAGATGAGGAAAAAGGGGTTTTGGGGGCAAGGGAGCCAGGGGGAAGGGTTTTGGCCGCAAGGGGACCAAGGGTAAAAGGCTTTTGGTGAAGAGGGAGGTGGAGGAGGGAGAGAAGGAAAGAGGAGGGAAAGCTTAGACGGGGAGGAGGGGAAGAGGGAAGGATGAAGTTTCTCAGCCTGCCCAAGGGCTCCACAGAGCACACTTTGAGAATCTCTGCTCTGGAGAAATAAAAGGCAGCTCCTTTACAGATTAGCTTCTGCAGAACTCAATATTATGTACAATTCTAGAACAACAAAGAAAATACTTTGTGGGGTGTGGGAGAAGGCTATGGAAAATGTGTGGTTTCTTGGAAAGGAATAAATACAAAGCACACTTACAAATACAATTATTGTCTTGTAATCCTATAAACAGACACTTTTTCTGGAAGTAAGCCCCATTGAACAAATGAAGCATTCCTTTTAGAGGAGTCATACACATGATTGCCTGAGTGAACTATAAGCCCATAAACACTTTAATGGGAGTAGGCGCCACAGTGCATAGTAGGACTTCCTTCTCAGTAATCATCCAGGAGGGGGAGAGGGAGAGAAGAATTCTGTCCCGATATCATTGTAGCTAGCCCTTTGGCACAGAAGTGGGAGGGACCCATTGTACCAAAGTAGATTATGAGAATGTTGTGAGATTGAACACTATTGACAGGTTTTGCCAAGGGTCATCTTGACCATGTGCACACCAGTGCTGGTCAATCTCCTCCCCAAGATAATCTTTATCTTGGGGAGGAGATTGACCAGCACTGGCGTGCACATAGTGTCATGCAATAGTGGTGGGCCAGCTACAATGTTGGGTTGACAGTCTTGTGTGATAAAGTTCCTTAGATTTTTTAAAAAGTAATAACAAAATCTCATGGAATCATAGAAACTAGGACTTGGAAAGGACCACAAGGCCATCTAGTCCATCCTCTTGTCCTCCTGAAAGATACCAATGCAACCTCTATTTAAAGACCTCAAGGAGAGTCCACCACCCTTCACTGTCAAACAGCTCTTTTAATATAAAGAAATGTTATTTTATTGTTTCTTGCAAACTCACCAATATTAATTTCAGAACAGTTGTATGATACATATTTGTCAGTACGATCTAGCCTATACAGTTGTACAATGTTAGAACAACTTCTTACCTATCTCTGGTATCATTTCTTACTCCTGATGCCAACTGAAATTGTATGTACACATAACCTTCAGAAAACAAATGCGCACACAGAATTCCTCACACACCTCATGTTGCTGGTTATTTCCATTCCTTATTCCTACATCTAGTTAGAACCCAAAATCAAGTACAAATTATATTTGCCACATCTTTTTCAAACTGTATAAGTAAAAATCTGATCATATAATTCTTTTCAGTGCCAAATGTAATAAAATAACAGACTTTGTTTAATTTCATGTAGCACTCGTCAGTATGGAATGTTCATTTCTGATAGCTATGAAATTATTCTTTACAGTACAGAAATTATTCTGTAATGATTATTATAATGGAAACTGTTGCGTTTGTAATCTAAAGGTGTGTTGAATTAAGTAGATATTTTGTAATAAAGTAAAAGGCTTCTAGAAAATAAAAGAAGGAAACGGTCATGGAAAGTATTCATATTTGTCTTTAGACTATTTCATCATATTGCTGAATTAAGTAAAAATAGTTAATTCTATATGGGTTTTGTAAAAACAGTTACTTTATGCCCTGTCTGCAGTTAGTTAACTATTGCAAATGAAATAAAACTCAATGGTGTAAAAAGTTATGAATTGGGATCCTAATCATATATTTTTTTAGTTGAAAAGAATTGCTCTCAGGTCTAGTCAAGTGTGCATAAGTTCTCAGCTTTGTTCACTTTGTGTTTCATGAAAGTTATTGGCTATACAGATCTCTGTTAGAATTAAAAGCATCAGAAGACAGCATCAGAATTATGTACTGGTACCTTAGAACACATGATAATGTTTAATTCTTGTAGTTCAATATGCACCCAACATCCATGGGGTATACATTCCCAGACTTTGTGTGGATGTGTGAAACTGTCGGTAATAGTGAACCCATTATTTTCAATGGGATTCACTATGGAGGTACTGAGAAGAGGGTGTAACTAGTTCAGGAGGTCCTAAGTGAATAAGTGCATCAGTTCTGCAGATCCAAGGGTCACCTTGCAGTTTTGAGGATTCTGTCCCATATTCCACCACTTTCCTCTCTGTTGTAAGGTTCTACCTAAATCTCTGCTGCCACAAATCTCACCACAATCACCAAGAATGGAGTCTTTCCCTTATCCCCAGTTCAGCCACCCATTGAAGGACCTCCTCCTGTCCCACTGACCATCAATTGTGAGGAATTCCTAGATGGATAAGTTTCCTGTGCAGGATACCATGGAACTTCGACCTCCACCAACACTCTTCTCTGATGCCATCATCACCATCTAATGTCCGAACCCTATTTTTAATGTGTCTAAAATTCCCAGAGGTTAAAGGTACATAATACAAAAACAATACTTGAATAACAGAAATTTAACACAAGAAAACAGGCTAATAAATTAATATATTTTACTCTCACACTCTTGTCCTAGCTAACTCATATAAAAAGGTTAGGTTTTCTCCTGACATTAAGTCTAGTCATGTCCGACTCTGGGGGTTGGTGCTCATCTCCATTTCTAAGCCGAAGAGCCAGTATTGCCTCTAGGCATCTCCAAGATCATGTGGCCAGCATGACTGTATGGAGCGCTGTTACCTTCCCGCTGGAGCGGTACTTACTGATCTATTCAAATTTGCATGTTTATGAACTGCTGGGTTGGTAGAAGCTGGGGCTAATAGCAGGAGCTCACCCCATTCCCTGGATTTGAACCACTGACCTTTCGGTCAGCAAGTTCAGCAGTTTAGTGGTTCAACCCACTGCGCCACCAGTGGCTCCTGTATACTCTTATATACCAATTATTAATTCCAAAACCTGATTGACTGACTCTCTCAAGTCCTCACTCCTTCATTCCACCCTACAAACCCTCTAAAATGCCCAAGGTTCATGCTAGGGTTAACATAAATTGGGAATGGCTTGAAGACACACAACAACAGCAGCAGCAGCAGCAGCAGCAACAACAACAACAACAAGTGATGAAAAGGTATGTGTGAAAGGTCCAACAGAATTAATCTCCTTAGAAAGGTCCTATGATTTTTCCAAGATGGAAACCAAAATGTAACAGATAGTTGAGAACATAATCATATCACTGGACAGTTCCGAACATGAGAAAGATATCAAGTAGGCATTGTGGCGGCCAAATGGCATGAGCGCTAAGCCCGTGGTTGTAGAATAGGTGTAGGAAGGTCACCCCAGAATAGATAAGTTGAGGATTATGATTCTATTAATATTAACGTTTTGAAAGGATTAACAAGACATAGTGGAATTGAAGCATGTCATGTTAATTTATTCCTCTCACTAAGCAGAAGCAAAGTCAGAACCTCCAAAACCCATTAAACGAAATAGCTGGAAAAGCTAAAAGAGTTCTAATGCACAACACTAGCAATAAACCTCTCTCTTTCCCTTTTGGTTTTTCTCCCCAAACTCACCTTTCCAAATTGTTCAGTCTTATTGGACCAATGTAAAACACACAGAAACATATACTCACAATCCAAGCTTCAATGCTATGTGTAGATGATTGAAAAAATATACATCAAAATGCTTTAAAAAGTTATAGAGTCTTGTTCATTCACTGGAAATTCCTGCTATGCAGTACATTTCCCATACACGCCATTGTGGTGTGATGTATTTATGTATACACAGACAATAGGTTCTCCCCATTCAGTAAACCCATTATGAACCAGAGTATAGGTACTTGAAATAGGCTGGCTTCTAGGAAACAAAACCTACTGTACTCCTGGGAGGAAAATCAAAACGATAAACTGAGGTGTGCAACTATTAAGCTACAATTGGTTGGTTTTCTCATTAGGACTAAAGCGATTTATGCAAATAGAAAGACACATCTAACTCTTTCACTTCTCATCATTCTTTTAATTCTCTCCCCTTTAATTTGGCTTTTAAAAAGTCAGCTTTGCTCTCCCCATTCAGAGACAATCCTATCTAATCCTATTTCAATATACCCATGAAGAAGAGAAAATAGAATGAAATTGGCTGTAGTTTGCCATCTTCCTTCCTCTTTCAACTCCTCTGCACCCAGGGCCCTTCGATATGTGTCCTTCAATACAAACCAATGTCATATTGATACGAAACAAAAGAAGTCTTCAGCTATCTTTGATTGAATATCCTGGTTGTTTACAGCTTGGCAGTCAGAAAGCAAAATGTAATCCAGTGCAGCTTCATGGCACTGCATCAGAAAAGTTAACTCTTTCTCCAAGTCTGTTCCCATGTCTACTTCAACTGTTCTCAAATAGAGGGCGTATAAGATATTAAACTGATAAGAACAGATATTACACTTGGTTTTAGTCAAAAGGCCAAGTGTGAGCGTATACAATTAACCGAATAGGGTAATAATTTCCATTGGGGGAATGGCAGAAAAGGAAAATTCTCCTCCCTTACTGATGCATCTAGATCATAGCCCCGATTTCCAAATAGATAATATTTGCCAAAAATTTGAACAGGTGTTATGGAAGGTGCCTGGTCATAAATGACATTAGAAAAAAGCATTTATCTTAATATAGTCTAAAGAGGGTTATGTCAGTATCTCAACCCATGTTAAGGAGGAGACAAAACTAAATACAGTAGAGTCTCACTTATCCAACATAAACGGGCCGGCAGAATGTTGGATATGCGAATATGTTGGATAATGAGAAATTAAGAAAAAGCCTATTAAACATCAAAATAGGTTATGATTTTACAAATTAAGCACCAAAACATCATGTTATACAACAAATTTGACAGAAAAAGTAGTTCAATACACATTCATGCTATGTAGTAATTACTGTATTTATGAATTTAGCACCAAAATATCACAATGCATTGAAAACATTGACTACAAAAATGCATTGGATAATCCAGAACATTGGATAAGTGGGTGTTGGGTAAGTGAGACTCTACTGTAAGGAAGGAAGGAAAATATCCAGGCACAGGTGTCATGACTGTCTCTTGTGGACTGGGGATTAGACAGAAGCCAGTGGGATTTAAAGGAAAGGAAGATAGTTATGAGCAGGTGACAAGGTAGGTGCCTTTTGAAACACAAAAGGCTAAGTGGAGAAGTTCTCCTTTATTCTTTTCACAAACCTGGCTAGGAGTGAAGATCAACATTATTTGAAGTATTTGACCGAGCAAATGCTGAAATAAAAGGAGTGTCACTTACATAAAGCACCAGCTTTCCTGGTTTATAGAAGCAGAAGTAAGGACCACTGGGCTATGCACCCTGGGTTCTCTTATATGGAACTTGGAAAAGTCACTTTTGGGAGACTACAACATCCCTAAATTGTCCAGCACATATGTGTGAAGGATTTCAGTCTAAATAAATGTGTGCAAGATGAGCTGTAGCTCAGTATCATGGAATCGCAGGAGCTGTAGTTCTATAAGATTTTCATCTTCTCCACCGAAGGGTATTGGTGCCTCCTCAAACTACAACCCCCAAACGCAATGGAAGTTAAACTGGCATCAAACTGCATTAATGTTACAGTGTTTACTAAGGGTATTTTTAGTTCACCATCACCAATACTATTGGAAATAACTGCACCCAATCTCTGGGCACATATTCCTTTGGAAATAAATGGCAATCATAACCTTATTGAAAAGGGAAAATTATGTCGTATCCATTTGGCAAATGCGAATCTCCATGAACATGTGGAGACTACCTTTTGAAAACCACTAGTCAAGAAAAGCATGATCTTGTTAGAACATCTTGTATTAATTCACTGTACAGGAACATTTCTTATTAAAATTCAGTTATAGATAGGATATAGTTCTCTGTGTGCTGAATACACAGAGTATTATTTTTAATCAATAGTCCATAGTCTTTAGATATAGAAGTCCATAAGTCATATTTCTGTACTGAAATCCAAACAGCAACATGCATCCACCTCCACTGAGGTGTAAAGCAGGCTCGCATCCGCTTTCACAGAGGACTAAAGCAGACACTGAATGTGAAAATGGAGTCCTCAGTCTGAACATGCTCAGTACAATCACATGTCTATATCCCCTGTTTGACTGTACCAAAGAGGTACAGTCAAACTGGCAAATCAACATACACATAGAATACAGATTAACATATATATATGTTAACAAATGAACAGTGAAATGCTTGGGAGGTTGCTATTTCCAACAACTACGTATTTTAATGAAAGTAATAGAGGCTTGCAACACTTTAATTTCATACCTTTAAGAATAAAATGTATTTATGCATGAGCTTTGATGGCCTTTAGCCCATATATGAGATGAAAGAATATTCTAATACATTTGTTAGCCTTTCAAGTACTCCAAGGACCATGGTTTTTTTCTGCTTTGGTCTAATTTGATAATGCTGTAAAGAAAGTTATGAACTAACATTTAACACCAAAATAGATCAGAAGTGGGCAGTCTTTCAGGTTTTGGTGGCTAAACTAGACAACATGAAATGCATCATGAGCTTTGCCATGACTATAATTGTCAGGGAAAAATTTGGTAACAACTATGTTGGTTCTCTGAGGTGCAGAATGCTGCTACAGTGACTAGTTATATCAACAGAGCCTTACAGCACAACAGAGCAGAGTGGCTTTTTACACTTTTTGGTGGCAATACAAAGCAAAGGGAAACAGGGTGTGATTTTGGTGGTGTGGATGTAGAAATTGTGGTTCAATATCATGAAGTGATGTTTGGGTTGCAAAACAAGACACAAAGATTTCATGGAATCTCTGAACCAAATGTTGTCCACACCCGCAATAGACAATAAAGATGTACATAGTTTTCCCAGATTATTTATTCTGATATTTCTGAGCTTTCATCACTGATCTTTAGTGTCCAGGCAATGCCCTTCCTTTGTGTCTTTTTACATATTTTTTTGCTAACTTTACTGTGGATGCACAAAGTGAACAAAAGCTATGCAAATAGCTGGCTGCTGAATATACATAGAAATAATGAAGAATATGAAATCCCTGGGTAGCTGGTACTAAGATAATTTGCTGTCTTGCCATAATTGAAATGGAAGACTGACTATGTCGGCTTGCACTTTCCAGTTGTTTTTTCCATGGGTCATACACTGCTAATTAACTACTCTGTCTCCTCGCAAGTGAGGAAGATAAACATTCTTAAGCAGATTATTATACCGTGTGCTTAAAAACAACTGATCCCTTTCTGGCACAGTCTCGAGTATACGATCATGTCAATTGCAGTACAAATAAATGCAGGTCTTTCCACACCTTATATATATTGATGTTATTGGATCAGGCTTTTTATCTCATGGCTCAGGCATCCATCCTGTGCTCTGGCTTAGTTGCTGTTCCAAGAAATAACAATGGAGCTATTTCCAAATATTCTGTGAATTGCCAGAGAGAATATGGCAGCCTCTCTTCAAGCTTGTTTTCCGGCTATTTCTGAGCTTCAAATTTGATTAAACAAACTGTGGGAGTTACATTTTCCCCATGGCTGATAGTAAAGAAACATTTCATGGAACTGCATGTCACACTTCTTCATAAGACTGCCATAGAGTGGGTAGCCTCGTGCAACCAGATATGCAGACCAGAGGCAAAAATTTTTAAAATAACATGAATTGGCTGAGCCTTGATTTGAAGAGGTAATCAAGAATATTGCTTGATGTCCATTTCTACTTTGCTAAAACTCTCTTTCACACACACTCTTTTGCACAAGTGCTATGTCTTTTGTACTCAGGAAATAATAAGGATTTTGCCATTAAGTGGTGTCAAGATGGAAAGATGTACGGCAACTTACATAACAGCAGAAATTACATATATTTAAAAAAAGAAAGAAAATAAAGAAAAATAAAAAGAATAGGGGATAAAAATAAAAATAAATATAGAAAAAATAAGTTGGAGCCCCCGGTTACACAGTGGGTTAAACCATTGAGCTGCTGAACTTGATGACCGAAAGGTCGGCAGTTCAAATCCAGGGAGTAGGGTGATTTCCTGCTGTTAACCCCAGCTTCTGCCAACCTAGCAGTTCAAAAACATGCAAATGTGAGTAGATCAATAGGTACTGTTCCAGTGGAAAGGTAACAATGTTTCATACAGTCATGCTGGCCACATGACCTTGTCTACGGACAACGCTGGCTCTAGAAATGGAGATGAGCACCAACCCCAGAATCGGACATGACTAGACAATGTCAGGAAAAACCTTTATCTTTACTATGACTTTAGTGTGTTTATATATATTCATATTTGTCTTTCTAAGATTACGTCAACCTCTTACTCCGCTAGCCAAATCCTACTTATTAGTGTCTATTTATTTTCTTTTTTTTCTGCAAAGAATCTGCTTGTTTTTTTAGACATGGGGCAGGGCAGTGTTGTTTAGTTTAATATTTAATATCTTTTGAATTGCCGCCCTCCAAAAGTAACACAGAGCTCTGGTCAAGGATCTAAAATTATCTAACTGTACCTTCATTGTCATTTCTTGGCTATGATTCCTGATTCTCCTATGATAACTGTATACTTCTTAGCTCTAACACTGTATTTATACATATACATTTTCCTTTTAACTCCCATACTCACGGTTTTATTCAGAACTGCATAAGGAAAAAATTACAGCCCAGAAAACTTGAGGTGATTATCTTTTTGTTGTTACTGAAATGACTTTTTAAAATGTTCCTGAATTATTAGGTTTGTTATGATCTAATCATTTAATCTCATTCTTATAAAATGAATGCAAGCAAATGGTAAGCCATAAGCATATTGCTCTGAGTGAAGCATTGCGGCAGCTACGGTTGCGACCAACAACAACAACAACAACAACAACAAAACTTTATTTATATACTGCTCTATCTCCCCGTAAGGGAATCAGGGCAGTTTACAGCATAGGTAAGCATTCAATACCACATAGAAACATACAACACTACTGTAATTAAAACATAAACATAATAACTATTAAAAAACAAACATACCCATTTAAAATAAGACCAGTTTCAGGACTACTCCCTTGAGTGATCAGTTACATTTTCCTTTTTCTTTAATGTGCCTAATGACCTACTAACAAAGTAGTGCAAGAAATTAACTAAAATGACATACAGAATCAAACATGTCCTACAGTTCTTGTACTCTGCTAGCAAAATTGTTCTCTTGACCACCTTATTGGGTATTAGAGATTCTGGACAATAAGTGAATACACAGTGATGTCACATAAAGACTGTTGCTAAGAAACACTTGCGTGAACCTCAAGATCCGTTCGGCATTAACTGAACTGGGGTCATTATCATTTTCAAACTGATTAGACACATTTAATGAAGAAGCCATGGTTCACTTTAAACACTTTCAGCCTTATTTAAATGGAGAAAGCAAAATGGAACACTACCATATGTTTAGTGTAGAGTCACAAGAGGTGTCAAGAAGCCTTGATTTCCTGATTAGATGTGACAACATGGATCAAACTCATGGCAACTCTGCCCACAAGGGATTTCATTGCGTTAACTTTTTTGAGCGCCATAGGTGGTGATAATTACTCTTCATTTCTGGCATATTTTTCTCCCATCCCTCCCTAGTTTTTATTCAAAGGTTTACAATCTCTGTTTCATCTTTAGCCTTACCATGAAAACTAAGACGACAGTTTTTACCTATGGCACCTGTTTTTGCTGACATGAAAGATGGCATTAATTTTGCTTATTCCAGCTGGCACGGCTGGATCACATTTGACTATCTGTGTGTTGAAAAGAGCATAACTTTGAGGAGGGAGAGGGACTTTACTGTGGCTTTAGAAATGGAATTTCCTATATGACAAAGATGTTTCTGGGTATAGCATATTGAAGAAAAGGCTTAATCCAAGGAGTTGGCCAGATGTTGTAGAAAAACTTTTTGTAATAAACCTACAGAGAAGCAAGTAGCATGGACAAAGGTGTGAGGAAAACCAGCAAGCAGAACAAAGGATGAAAGAGAGAAGTGACAGACCCCCTCCCTTCACTTTCTTAACCAAATCTAGTCTTTTCAACCAGAACAGAAGCTGTGGGTTGTGCATTTTCTTATTCAGGATTTTCTCTAGTAGGCTTGAGCCTGAATCAGTTGAAATAAAAATGATTTGTAATATTTGTTTCTATAACTTCTGAACACAGAATGTGGAGGAGGGAACTGAAAAGCTGACCAAAATGGAATTAGGTAGCCGGATTTTATCGGTTACTAGAGAGGATGGGGTTAAGTCTGCAATATATCTGAGGCAGGGTTTTTCTGCAGGGATCCTGGAGAAGATGGGATTATTGCAGTGTCTTTTTCTCTTTTTTTTTCCTTTCCCCCTGCAGCAGCAGCATCCATTCATTTCTTTTTGGGAAGTTTCCTAGGCTCCTCCTCCAGAGAAGGTCCTGCTGGGAACTCGCTTTCCCAACAGCACTTCCACGGGGTGGGCATTGAAAAGTCTCTGAGTTCCTTTCGGAGCATGGTGGGAGTTGAAGTTTCTCTCTGTGTGTGTTTCTCAGCCAATAAAAAGCCTGGTTGTGTCCATACTCTGATTGGCTGAGAATTGACACAATCAGAGACTATAATTCCCAGAACGCCTTCTTGCAGTTTGTCTTATTTTAAGAAGATTGCTGGTAAAGAACTATGTAGGTATACCACGGTCCTGATATACAATTATATTGTATAATTTATCTGTCCAAGGAAGGCTGGTTAAACTTGGTAAGTGCATCTATTGTAGCATTCTTCTGTCTTTACAAGAAGAAGGTTCTAGTGATGGGCAAAACCATCTTAATTACTTGCTTCAAGTTCTTGTTTCTTCCATTTTCAACTATGCGTTTGAACCTACAATACTATAACCTGTTTTTCACATGCGTACATTAGAACAGCCATTAGAAGTAGAGTAAAAGTGACACAGATGTCTTAAATATTGGAAATCTATTTTACAGTAAGTTCCACGCTAACCAGTAATGATAGTAACAGCTTATCTTTTCTTTGTAATTGCATTTCAAAAGTGTAGTTAGGGCAGAAGAGATGGCATTATCTATAGGCACTTCAACTCAGGCAAGTTAACAGCCTCCCTCTCAAAGTGTTGTGAAGTGTTCACAACACCCTTAAGCTGCAGTGATGCTGGATGACACTTTTTTTTTTTTTTTGGAATAACAAGTCAACATGTCTTTTATACATGCTTACGTTTAGTAGTTGCTAATTTGTATGTCTCTCTGGGTTTAGGCATAGCACGTATTTTTGTCATTTCCAGTTTATTACGTTTTAACCACCACCTCTTTCTTTCTGTGTCATTTACACTGTAGAATTAATGCAGTTTGACATCATTTTAACTGCCATGGCTCAATGCTATGCAAACATGGGAGTTGTAGTTTTACAAGGTCTTTAGCCTTTTCTGCCAAGGAGTTCTGGTGCCTCACCAAATTACAAATCACAGGATTCCATAGCATTGGGCCATGGAAGTTAAAGGAGGGTCAAACCTTTGTTCATCCTCCCTATTGTAGTCTATAATTCTTTCTGTATTTCCATGTTTGAAGAACACATTACAGAGCCTCTCACCATGAGATATTATTAAACTGTTTTCATGAGTAACCACCTCACAGGTTTTTTAAAAGAAGAGTAGGCCCGATTTGTTTTTCAGCAATACCGTGCTTGTTGCTCACCTTTTGTTACCAATTAGTAATCACTCTCCTTATGAGTTACACTACTATCGATCATATTTTCCAAAACATACAGCTTTCTCAGTGCTTAAGGAAACCAGACAGCTATCCAAATGATGAGCTGAGTTTTTATTATTTACCTTTACAGTATACCCTTTTCCTGGAGCCCCCGGTGGCGCAGTGGGTTAAACCAGTGAGCTCCTGAACTTGTTGACCGAAAGGTCAATGGTTCAAATCCAAAGAGCGGAGTGAGCTCCCGCTGTTAGCCTCAGCTTCTGCCAACCTAGCGGTTTGAAAACATGCAAATGTGAGTAGATCAATAGGTACCACTTTGGCGGAAAGGTAACGGCTCTCCATGCAGTCATGACTTGAGGTGTCTATGAACAATGCCGGCTCTTCGGCTTAGAAATAGAGATGAGCACCAACCCCCAGAGTCGGACACTACTAAACTTAATGTCAGGGAAAAACCTTTACCTTTTTACCCTTTTCCTCTGATGAGTTCAAGGTGGCACCCCCCCCCCCCCTTCCCATTCCTCTCTTCTAGGTTCTCACAATATCTTTCTAATGTTGAGTAGATAACTAGTGATATTCATCCATCTGGAGCTCTCAAGACCCACTGTGCTACTTTAATCACTACACAGAACTGATGTCATGAACATAACATCCCTTTCTTCTCTTTCCATATCCAAGTTCTTTCCTCCACCTCTAAATCTAACCTTTTAAGAAACACAATGGAATAGCTACAGAATCTTCTGTGTTATAAATGAGTCAGTTGTGTGGATATTTTTCAAAGTACATCCTGCATAAGTTGTACTGATCATTTCCATTCCTACACTCTGTCTCTCATCCTTTCCAAATAATATTGGTTTTACATCCATTTCTTTCTATCAAGCCAAACTGCAGTCACAGCCCCTGGGAACAATCTAAGGAAGGAAAATGGGATCTGTTGGGCCACTATGTTAGTGTAACTATGATGGCATAGTAATGACTGAAGAAAAACGTGGTGGAAACAATTACCATGAAGGAAATAAGGCATTAAAGCAATAAGGTATTCAAAGCTAGCTGGTAGTCACCTCCCTTCGGGGAGATGGGGCGGGGTATAAAAATAAAGTTGTTATTATTATTATTATTAAAGTAGTCTCATCAAATTAATTATTTAATCATAAAACAACACTAACACTTCACCACACAGGCTTTTTACTTGTTGTAGGATGCTTCCAACACAGTTCAGGGATGGAGGCTGCCAGATCCCATTAAATGACGCACAGCCACCTCCGGCAGGGATCTGTCCTTGAACTTTGTTAGAAGCAGGGTTGTTGTATGTCTTTCGGGCTGTGTGGCCATGTTCCAGAAGCATTCTCTCCTGACGTTTCGCCCACATCTATGGCAGGCATCCTCAGAGGTTGTGAGGTATGGATAAACTGTTTATCCATACCTCACAACCTCTGAGGATGCCTGCCATAGATGTGGGCGAAACGTCAGGAGAGAATGCTTCTGGAACATGGCCACACAGCCCGAAAGACATACAACAACCCTGTGATCCCGGCCATGAAAGCCTTCGACAACACATTTGTTAGAAGCGTTCTACAACAGATCAAGGAAAACACAGGAGGCTTCCCATGTTCTCATTTCCAGCAATGGGAACAACACAGGGGAAAACTGGACAGCGATGCTTTCCCCCTTGTGATGGGATTGACGGTGCTGTGGGCTATGCAGGTCATGGGTTGATGGATTCCCCTGGTGCCCCATGTATTTGCTCGGTGCCTGCTGTCGCCTGCATTAGGGCATTTAATGTGATGAGGTCCTTAGTTAAATTCCATCAGTTCACTAGGTCCATCTTCATAGGGATTACCAATAAGATCCAGGCCTTACTCTGCTTTCCATCCAGGGCCGGCCCCACTCATGCGGCAGCTGACGCCGCCGCCTCGGGCGCAGGCCCGGGGGGGCGCCGTCAGGCTGGGCGGGAGGCGGGGCACCGCCCTGACGGTGCCCCGCCTCCCGCCCAGTGCGCCCTGGCCCGTCTGGCCTGCTAGAAAAGGCCAGACGGGCGAGCGGGAGTAGCGTGGGAGGCGGGGCCAGCTCTGACGCCGCTCCCCCCCCCCGCCCAGCGTGCCTTGGCCCTGCCTCCCACGCAGCGTGGGAGGCGGGGCCAAGGCACGCTGGGCGGGGGGGGGGGAGCGGCGTCAGAGCTGGCCCCGCCTCCCACGCTACTCCCGCTCGCCCGTCTGGCCTTTTGTAGCAGGCCAGACTCAGCGGAGGTTTCTCCAGGCCGCGATTGCGGCCTGGAGGAACCTCCGCTGAGTCTGGCCTGCTACACAAGGCCAGACGGGCGAGCGGGGGTAACGTGGGAGGCGGGGCCAGCTCTGACGCCGCCCCCCCACCCAGCGTGCCCTGGCCCCGCCTCCCACGTTGCGTGGGAGGCAGGGCCAAGCTACGCTGGGCGGGGGGGGGGAGCGGCGTCAGAGCTGGCCCCGCCTCCCACGTTACCCCCGCTCGCCCGTCTGGCCTTTTGTAGCAGGCCAGACTCAGCGGAGGTTCCTCCAGGCCGCAATCGCGGCCTGGAGAAACCTCCGCTGAGTCTGGCCTGCTACAAAAGGCCAGACGGGCGAGCGGGGGTAGCGTGGGAGGCGGGGCCAACTCTGGCCCCGCCCCCCCGCCCAGCGTGCCCTGGCCCCGCCTCCCACGCTGCGTGGGAGGCGGGGCCAGGGCACGGGGGGCGGGGCCAACTCTGGCCCCGCCCCCTCACTATTCGCCCTGGCCCCGCCTCCCACGCAGCGTGGGAGGCGGGGCCAGGGCACGCTGGGCGGGGCCAGGGCGCCGGTGGCGGGGGCGCTTTTCAGCACCCCCGCTTTACATCAAAAAATATCTCCGGCCGGCCCTGTTTCCATCAACTCTTCTGTGCTGCAAAACCTTCTGTCATGACAATAACATTTTGACCAGACCCTTTTCCTTCTTGAATTTCTATTTTGATGAAACATCTTTCACATATACTAACAGTTTGGGCAAGGGAGAGAGGAAATTGCCTCTAGCTTGAAGTTTTGTTACATGTCGAGTCAACTCCAACTTATGGTGGACTTATCATAGGATTTTCTTGGCAAGATATATTCAAAATGGTTTGTCATTACCTTCCTTGAAGGTTAGGAGAGTTAATTTGCTCAAGATCACCCTGTGGGATTCCATGGTTGAATAGACATTTGAGCCAGTGCCAGATTTACCATTGTACTTAGCACAGGACCTCAATGGTCGGGGGAGGGGGGGTAAGCATCTTCCTGACAAAATCTTTTTTACAATGGATTTTGCTTATGTGGTGTAATTCTAAATTTGAAGATGTTCCTGTTTTTGAGCCTTTCCAGACATATTGATAGACTTGATAGTCTGTGGGAGTTTGCTACAAAGCAGGTAGTATAGGTCTACTGGGTCTAACTTTTTCAGGGCCCAAGAAAGGGGCCTTATAACTTACCGTGTTTCCCTGAAAATAAGATAGTGTCTTATATTAATTTTTGCTCCCAAAGATGCACTAGGTCTTTTTCAGGGGATGTCTTATTTTTCCATGAAGAAGAATTCACATTTATTGTTGAACAACAAAATGAACAGTAGTTGTCATCACAAACCAGCATAACCAGACAAAATTTGTGAATCCTATCAAGAATTTCTTGTTACTACCATTATTTCCATGTACAATAATCTATGGTACATACATTTACCAATCCTGCATGCTCTGGTGTTCTGTTCGGCGGGCATGCTTCCAAACACAAACTTTACTAGGTCTTACTTTTGGGGGAGGCCTTATATTTAGCAATTCAGCAAAACCTCTACTAGGTCTTATTTTAAGGGGATGTCTTATTTTTGGGGGGAAAGGGTAACTAGCGCAGGGTCACATTTGTCTAACTCTGGCACTGATTTGACCCCTGGTCTTCAGAACCCTAGTCTAACATTGGAAACCACAACACCATTCTGAATCCATTTCCACCCAGCAAGATCATATTACTTGAATTCTGGAAGAACTCATAGCTTAAAATTGACCAACAGTGATTGGGTGTTTCTGTTATTTCATTGATGTCTGGGAGCTCCTTTAAGTAGGAACTGATTTGGCTCATATATAGAAACTTGACAACATAACAGCTATTTTGCACCAAAGTGTACTTGTATACCATTTTGTCACAGCTTTATAAATATTTCATGGCATAACAACATGCCAAAATCAGAAATAAAAAATGCCCGAAATTCTGTTAGCTGTACTGTGTGAGCTGAAAAAGGCTTTTCCCAAAGGATTTGATCACTGCTAATAAAGATAACACCCTCAGCTTCCATAGCCATCTTGGCACCGTCTGTGTGCATCTCATGTGTGCACATTTTCATCCACAATGAATTTCTGATAAGCGACCCCATTCCAGCTGATTTCCCCATCTCTTCAGATAAGCATGTTACATTCTCACTGAGGAAGGCACCTTTTCCAGAGGGAGATCTAGAAAGGGTATTATTATGTTATTGAATGGAATAATTCAGTTAGAAAATCTTTCACTTCTTGGCTGCAGATATTCATTTGAAGCAAGGGAAAGGGAGGACCCATCTGTTAGTTATTCAGAAGCTTCATTTCAGCCCTAAATGAGCTGGTGTACAATTCAGCTCTTACAAATGGTAAAAAAGACTTTCTTTTCTATAAGCCTCACCAGGGAATCAAAATGAGTGATTGGCAGAGAAAACAAGCCGCTTCTTTGCCTTTGCAGATGGTTCTTGTAGGATTAATATATATGAAGAGGCCAGTCAGCTCTACTGCTAACTGCATTGTATTTTTTTAGAAGGTACAAGTAGAAAAACCTCACTGTCTACTTCACCCATCTGTTCCTGTTTACGGGGATTGAAAATCATCTTTAGAAAACAAAACCAATGATGGAACAAATTACTAATGGGATTCACCCTGTAAAATATTCAGAGACACAGCGCCACATACTGCCTTTTTGGACGATTAAGATGCTTTTCAATCAATTTAATACAGATGAGCAAGAAAAGGGTCACTGTCCAATTGGAGAAGTATCCTGTGTAAATGTCTAGTTAGAAGCAGTTTTCATTAAATGCAGTGATTAGTCCAGATGAGTGGGTATAGGATGACAGTCTTAACCACTGTGGTTAATTAATTGAGTAACAAATTGATAAAATCTGCACAAGTAAGAAAATATCACAAATTCAACCATCAGCAAATTCAACCATCTCACTTTCAAACTGATTAAACTCTGCAGTGAAAACCTAGTTGAATGCAATACCTGATAATGATAATCAGGTCAAACACACCAAACTATAAATGTGGGAATATTAACGAACATATTACCTTGACACACACATTCTGCCCCCCTTCAATCAGACAAAAAAACCCTGAGGAGTGACCATCTCCTTCTTTACAATGCAAGGCATTAGGCACATTGAAGAGAGCAAATTGTGAATGTCACCAATGGGAAGGAAGTGTTTCACTATTTAATTTACTCTATTTAAAAAGGGGAAGATAGATCAAAATGTGAAATTTCCAGAAATTCTGAAACCATAGGAAAACGTTTCTTTGTTCTTTTTGTATGCATGTATATAGCCTTCTTTTTGAGTGCTGCCGGGATTGGTATTCCCAGTAAACAACAATAGGTATGGTATCTTTGTTGAATCTGGTTGTAAATAACGTCTATGTCTAATGGTACTTATAGCGAGACAACCTTAATATATCACAAATTACAGTCAACATACAGATATGTGAATTCATATAAAATTTTAACGTAAATAGTCTTATTGTAGTCTACAACCCCAATGGACGTCTCTTGTACTGCACCAAATTCTACTACAATAGTGTCCAGGAAAAATCAAGACTTTGAAAAATCAAGCACAGTTGTAGGTCCTGTGAGTACTGTGGAGTAGTAGATTCTGTCTATAAAGGAACAGGTTCAGTCATGTGTTCTGAAGACTGTGCGGTAGATTACAACTGGTTTCCCGGGTGCTTTTCCCAGTTTCAGCCACCCTTCCTCAGGTAATCTATGATCCTAAAGAAAACCCAAAGCAGCACACAGAAATTTACCACGGACATAAAATCTGAAGCAGAGCCCTTCAACGAATTACTGCAAACTTCTTCAACTAGCAAGGATCAAAGAAAACAACAACATTTGCTACCAAATATTCTCTAGATCCCTCATCACATTGAGGCTGGGATTCACCATGCATTGTGGCGAATCTGGTGGGGCACAGCATGTCGTGTGGGGGTCCCACGCCCTGCGTCACCTGCCTTTCCTCTCACCTCATCCCATGGAAGAAAGTGCCACCACCCAGCTTCCCCCTGTTGTTTCCTAAGTAACACGGGAAGCCTTCCGCGTTTCTGCCAATGCCTCCTGCAACAGTTTGACTTAAGTTAAGGCATGGAGCTGTGCCTCAACTGAAGTCAAAATGCCATAGGATGGGCAATTTTGCTCATCTGATGAGGTTGCAAGTGTTATATAAGTAATTTCTTCCATGTTTTAGCTCACAGGCCATCATGCACTCAAAAGATGCCCTTTTTAATAACTGGAGAGAATCAGAAATCCCATTCTGTTAGGAGAAAAAAGCTTCCCTGTGCCTAAAACAATCCAGTGCTCTCTATGTGACACCCCCCCCCCCCCACCCATGCCACCTAGAAGACACTTGGGGCATCCTCTTCTTTTGACCAGGCAGATCTTTGAGCCAAAATATGGACTTGAGAGCCATCTGTAGTCCATAAGCCACAGCCCTGATACAAAGATGTATAATATGCAATAACAAGCAGGGATATGCATTTGTATATACAACGGAGTTGCTGTGCTTGAAGAAGCTCTTAACCAACTTGAAAGTATTCACTGCTGCACTCTCATATCGCAGTGAGCTGTAAATTGATACTTGCTCACCATTCTACACCATCTGCATTAGTATACAAGGGATATTTTTAGCCATTTTGGAGGGAAATTCAATAATTAATGTAAGAAAAAAGAAAGTCTTAAAGAAAAGACTACTGTCATGCAAATTAGCTCTCTTATTTATTTATGTTTATTTATATACCACCTTTTCTCTCTATACAGAGACTCAAAGCGACTCACAACTAAAAGCATTTCAATAAAACTTAAAATATTCAAGTATACAAATATTAAAACAGTATTAAACAACATTAATAATAAAACAATCCAGGTTAAAGCCATAAAAGCATATCAAATCACATCACAAAATCACAGCAGCCCTTGATGATCTTACCACCTCTTCACACGGCAGACAGCGGGCAGCGCTCCTCTTAAGGGCGAGGAATGGAGCCCTCACCTTGCCTCACTTCGTCTTGCCGGACAGCAGGACAATCAAATTAAGGGAAGTGAGGAGCATGCGTAGTGACTGCAGCCTCCCGTTGCCAGCTCCATGGGGGGAAGCCACACACACAAGGCATGCTCCTCACTTCCCTCCATGTGATTGCCAGGCTGATGAGATGAAGGCTCCATGCCTTGCCCTTAAGAGGAATGCCAGCACTGCCACCAGCTGGCAGCGGCCATATGACGCGGTCCTATAGCACTTCCATCTTTAAAAGCCTGCCTGAATAAAAATGTTTTATCCTGCCATCAAAAGGACAGCAGGGAGACGTTCCTTCTGGCTTCCCTGGGCAGGGAGTTCCGGAGTCAAGGGGCAGTCACCAAGAAGACCCGCTCCCTCGTTCCCACCAACCGAACTTGAGATGGAGGTGGGACCAAGAGAAGGGCCCCTCCTGAAGATCTCAGGGCCCCAGCAGGTTCGTGCAAGGGGATGGAGTTGGCCAGGTAGCCTGGACCTGAAACATCTAGGACTTTAAAAGTCATAACCAGCACTATGAATTGTTCCCAGTAACAGACTGGCAGCCAGTGGAACTGCTTCGACAGGGGGACTGTTCGCTTTCTGTAGCCAGCAATTTCTTGCAATTTCTTTTGCAGTATAGTACAAGATTGTTCGCTTTCAAAGCATTGATTTTTATTTTAACAATTTTCTAAGATATGCTTCAGTTTACAATATCAATTGCGAAATGAAGCATTGAGGTTTTAGTGACCTAGACTATAAAAAATCTGGTTTGCTGTTTTGAGATGGTAAAGGATTTGGTTTTAGTAATACTTTCTAAAATTGCTGTCAAAGTTTGCTTTGCTATACAGTAACCCTTTGAATAAGATATTTATATCAGCAAATTTGAAAATTTCAACCCCTTTCTTACTCTTGACTCACCAAATAAATTTTATTCAGACACATATTGCTAAATAAAAATGTCAAAGCAATTATTCATTAAATATTTTGTGCAAACATGTATTTGTTATAAAATAGCTTTTTATAAATAGTAAGACAGAAGTGCTAAACCTTTCACATTCATTCAGAGATGACTCCTATCTCAAGAGACTCTTCTTCATTTTGCTGAATATTCTTTGGAACCCTAATTCACAATCTGGATTTCCCTCTGAAATGTGTGAAATAGGCTCCAGATCTTGGGTGGGCCACTTTATAAAATCTGGGGTGGAGGCCTCCCCCAAATCCACTTCTGGTTTAAAATGAATGCTGTTTTTAATGAAAACAAGGCATGTGACCTTATTTTAAAGATTAATCACACTTCTTGGAGCTTCTTGTTTTCTGGAAGATATATCATTGGAGTGATTCTGGAGATCACAAGGTGCTTTATGTTCTATATAACCAAGAAAAACAGCTTCTGTCAAGGAAGCAAATGTTGTACTGATGTTGCAGATTTCTGCAAGCGCTACTACCAACATTTACGCAAGCCTTTAAACAGCACATCCAAACAAACAACCCACAAAAAAGCTCAGATTTTTCCTCTCTCCTTAACCTTCCATACAGGTGTGCCATGTTTATTTCATACCCTGGAAATTACTGTAAATATTATGTGCTTTACTGCACACAGTTAGTACTTGGGTACAGTATACAACTTGTTAGGTCTTCAGTTTGTTAAGCAGCATGTTAATTTCATTCCATCTTTGTTAATTTTATTCCCTCTTGAACTATGCTATTCCATGTCCTCTCTTGGCAACTTGACAGTTCGGATTACATTTAACAGAAGCAGGGAATATAATGAGAATGCACCAATGGTGGCATGATGATTTTGGAGCATGTTTGCATGGCATGTTTGAAGAGCCCCTATTCAAGTTCATCCTATCATAATGTTTAATAGCTGTTAGTTTTGACTGTTTCGGAAGACGAGTATTTTACAAAGAACGCTCAAAATGTGGTGGAAATGTGATGTGAATATTGTTAATCCCGGGCACATTTTGTGATTGTTCAGAATCTAGGAACATGCATAGTATAATAATCTATATATATAAAAATGTAATGTGCGTTTTTACTATGGAGTAAACAACAAAACCACTGAACCCAATCACACCAAATTTGGCTACAAAAGACATAGTCATCCAATCTATGTCTTTCAAACAAAAAAACCTAGAAAAATAAAGTCCAAATTAGAAGATGTGGAAAAGCCATTTTCTCCCTGGCTGCCAGAAGGGTAGGCTCCGTCCCCTTCGTCTCCTAGCAACCCACTCAGCCACAATGGCGACAGGCAGAGTTAGGCCTCACTTAAGCCTCTTCCAGACTGCTGATGAAATACAGATTATCTGATTCAAACTCGATGATATGACATTGTAGACTCAAGGCCCTTCCACACAGCTATATAGCCCAGAATGCCAAGGCAGATATAATTCACAGTATCTGCTTTGAACTGGGTGATCTTGAGTTCACACTGACATATAATCCAGTTCAGTGTGGATTTTATACAGTTGTGTAGAAGAGGCCTCATATTATCCAATTCAAAGCAAATAATATAAGATTATAAATATAATATATAAAAATTACTGTGGTATAATAAAACAGAACAATATAATCTCTAAAATCAGGACAGTAAATAAAGAGCAACACTCGGAAAACAGGGGAATTCCAGACAGGAAACAATCAGGGCCAGCTAACACCTCCCAACAAAGGATTCCCCCAGGCAGGATGAAGCCAGGCTTTCAAGTTGCAAGGCCATTCAATGCTAATCAAGGTGACTAATTGCAGCATTCATACTTGTCGCACTGAGACTATTCGTTGCCATTCAACCTGGTTAACCAAGGATTTCACAAGGTAGAAAGCAGCCAGGCTTGCAAGCAGCAAGGCTATTCGGTGCTGTTCAACCTGGCCAACCAAGATTTCCCCTAGGTAGAAAACCCCCAGGCATTGAAGCCATGAGGCTACTCCGTCCCATTCAACCTGGCCAATGAAGGATGCCCCTATGTAGAAAGCGGCCAGGCTTTTAAGCCTCAAGACTATTCAGTGCAATTCAAGCTGGCCAAACAAGGATTCCCCTACAAAGGAAATAGCCAGGCTTCAAAGTGACTCTTTGAGGGTGCTACTCCAGCTCGCCAAACAAGGATTCCCCTAGGTATAACACAGCCAGGCATTGAAGCTGCAAAGCTATTCAGTCCAATTCAATCAGACCAACAAAGGATTAACCTTGGTAGAAGGCAGCCAGGCTTTGAAGCAATGATACTACTCTGTACTATTGAAGCTGACCAATCAAAGATTCCTCTAGGTAGCAAGCAGCAAGGCTTTGAAGCAGAGAGACTATTCATTGCAATTCTAGCAACCCAAAAAACCATTCCCTAATAATAATAATAATAATAATAATAATAATAATAATAATAATAATGCCATCAGAACAAACGCAATTAAGGCCAAGATTGAAAAATCAGCTGATGACCCAAAATGCAGACTGTGCAAGGAAACTGACGAAACCATTGATCATATCCTCAGCTGCTGTAAGAAAATCGCACAGACAGACTACAAACAGAGGCACAACTATGTGGCCCAAATGATTCATTGGAACTTATGCCTCAAATACCACCTCCCAGCAACAAAGAACTGGTGGGATCACAAACCTGCAAAAGTATTGGAAAATGAGCACACAAAGATACTGTGGGACTTCCGAATCCAGACTGACAAAGTTCTGGAACACAACACACCAGACATCACAGTTGTGGAAAAGAACAAGGTTTGTATCATTGATGTTGCCATCCCAGGTGACAGTCGCATAGATGAAAAACAACAGGAAAAACTCAGCCGCTATCAGGATCTCAAGATTGAACTTCAAAGACTCTGGCAGAAACCAGTGCAGGTGGTCCCGGTGGTGATGGGCACACTGGGTGCCGTGCCAAAAGATCTCAGCTGGCATTTGGAAACAATAGACATTGACAAAATCACCATCTGCCAACTGCAAAAGGCCACCCTACTGGGATCTGCACGCATCATTCGAAAATACATCACACAGTCCTAGACACTTGGGAAGTGTTCGACTTGTGGTTTTGCAAAATGAAATCCAGCATATCTATCTTGTTTGCTGTGCCATACAACGTCGTTGTGTTGATGATGATAATAATAATAATAATAATAATAATAATAATACCTATATTTTTGTATGCCGTCACCATCTCCCCAAAGGGACTCAAAGCGGCTTACATGGGGACAAGCCCAATCAGTCAACATTTACATCATAAAATATACAATTAGAACACCAGTATCAAACTAAAAACAGATTAAACAAACCATGGATTAAAATAGCATAACTATAAAAACCTTAAAAAATTACCACTCATCCGTGAACCTTTAACAGGTCCAATCCTAGGGCATAATGGGCGACTAGCAAACTCATCAAATTTAGAACTGATGTATGTGGTAAAAAGGTAAAGGTTTCCCCTGATGTTAAGTCCAGTCGTGATCGACTCTAGGGGTTGGTGCTCATCTCCATTTCTAAGCCGAAGAGCCGGCGTTGTCCATAGACATCTCCAGGTCATGTGGCCGGCATGACTGCATGGAGCGCCGTTACCTTCCCGCCGGAGTTGTACCTATTGATCTACTCACATTTGCATGTTTTTGAACTGCTAGATTGGCAGAATCTGGGGCTAACAGAAGGCGCTCATTCTGCTCCCGGAATTTGAACCTGGTACCTTTCGATCCACAAGTTCAGCAGCTCAGTGCTTTAACACACTGTGCCACCAGGGGCATATATATGTATATATATGATGTATATATCGAAGTAAAAATACATGAGGTAGGCAACACAGGTAGGGAAAATAGTCCTGAGATGGAAAACAGCTGTAAGGTGTCAGGACAGATTTCAATATGAATAGGGGCCAGGTTATAAGGACTTGTCTAGTCGAATGCACGACAGAACATCCGTGTTTTTAATTGCTTATGGAAGACAGCAAGGGTAGGTGCTAGAACGCAAGTATCCAGCCTTCCAAGCAGCAAGCCTATTCCATTGTATTCCAGCTCATCAAACAAGGATTCCCATAAGAAGGAGGCCAGGTTTTTGAGGCTGCAGGGCTATTCACTGCTATTCTACTTGGCCAACAAATGATTCCCATAAGCCACAGCAACGCGTGGCTGGGCACAGCTAGTCCCTACATATGTTATCTACGCAAAGGTAATATTTAGAGGACTTCACAAAATGGGAACCTTTTCAGATGTGCTCCCTTATATGTTCAGCCTTGAAAAGGGAGGGTCAAAAGGGACATGATAGCCATGCTTAAATATTTGAAATATTGTCTCATTGAGGAAGGAGAAAGCATATTTTCTGCTGCTCTAGAGACTAGAACAGGGGTCCCCAAACTAAGGCCCGGGGGCCGGATGCGGCCTTCCAAGGTCATTTACCTGGCCCCCACCCTCAGTTTTATAATATAATATTTTTATATCAGTTTTAATAATATAATATATTGTAGGTACATATAATATTGATAATAATCTTATGTTATACAATATAATACTAATAGTAATACCATATAACAATATTAATTATATGTTATATATTACATATTATATAATAGTATAGTGGTATAGTTCAATATACTAATATATAATGCTAATATTGTGTTATGCTAATAATATAATATATTGTATGTACATACAGCTGCTCTGAGTTCCATTCAGGGTAAGAAGGGTGGGATATAAATGTAGTAAATAAATGCATAGTAAATGCAGTAAATAAATAATTAATTTTAGACTTAGGCTCGGCCAAAGTCTGACATGACTTCAAGGCACACAACAACAACAACAATCCTAATTAACTTGACTATCTCATTGGCCAGTAGCAGGCCCACACTTTCCATTGAAATCCTAATAGGTTTATGTTGGTCAAAATTGTTTTCATTTTTAAATATTGTATTCTTTCGTTGTTGTTGTTGTTGAACTACAAATAAGACATGTGCAGTATGCATAGGAATGTGTTTGTATTTTTTTTCAAATGATAATTCGGCCCCTCAACAGTCTGAAGGATTGTGGATCAGCCCTCTGCTTAAAAAGTTTGGGGACCCCTGGACTAGAACATGGAGCAATGGGTTCAAACCACAGGCAAAAAGATTCCCAACCTTTTTTTGGACAAGGGCCCACTTTGACCAGGACCCACTAGAAGAGGGCCCACTTTGACCAGGGTACACTTGACGGAACCCACTTTGACTACGGCCCACTTGAACAGGGACCAGTTGTCCAGGATCCACTTTGAGCAGGATCCACTTGACCAGGATCCACTTTGACCAGGGACCACTTTCTAACATTAGTACCAAAAGGCTTACGAATCAGTTTTTGGTCAACTTTAGATTTGGTTTGGTTATTTGGAGGTGCTGATTCAGAAAACTGCATTGGATAGACCAACATCAGCTCTAGTTTCTGATACAGAACATATGCCATCCAGTAGTCACCCACAGAAAATCATATTTAATAATCTAGAGCTGATGTGGTCTATCCAATGCAATGGTCAGCTCTGCAGAAAGGCGTGGAAATAAAATAAATAAAACAAATGAATAGAAAGGAAGTTAGTGGACCAGATTTTCATTCTCGCTGCCTACTGCTGGGCCATGACCCACAGGTTGAGAACCACTGATCTAAACATTAGGAGAAAAACTTCCTGATGATAAGAACTGTTTGACAGTGAAATAGACTGCACTGGAGTGTGATGGAGTCTCTTTCACTGGAGCTTTTTAAACAGAGGCTGGATTACCAACAGTATGTTTTCCTAGATGACAGCATACATAGGGTTGGAATGGGTGGCCTTTATGGTCTCTTCCAACTCCATAATTCTGTGATTCTTAGGATATATTTTAATTTTTCCATGTATTTTAAAATGTGTATTTTTATTTTTTTAAAAATTATGTTCTTTTCATGGGATGTATGTTACTGTGACGATGTATTTTAACTACAGTATGTTATACTTTTCCCCAAGCTGTAAGGAGAGATGGGTAATAAATAAAAATGTATTATTATGATCATTATTATTAGACGAACTAGTGAGCAATGCATATTTATTATCACATATTTACCAAATTGTGGATATTCACTACCCTCCCCAACCAAATCTGTAAATATATGTCTAATAAACCATTGTTCTTTTTCTAGCTGCAAACTTTTAAATTATGAGGCTATGCAATTATTTAACTTAAACTGCCATCTCTCATATGCAATTTCCCTATAATTATTCTCAAGCAGTCTAGACCTCTCTGTTTGCAATAAAGTGGATTTTAAAGGCAGTTTCCTTTCTAGAATTGGGCTTGTCCTAAATAAATATAAGCAAATATGAAAATCTCAATTAACTGCAATTTAAAAACTTTTTATTATTGTAATTTTGAAAATAGTCCCATTCCTTATTACTGGCTAATTGGGCTTATTCCATTTAATTGGAAATGTATAAACTTTGCCATATGTAAGTGCTTCATTAAAATTAATTAAAACAGTTTAGATTATACAAATGCCTTCTCAATAAGCTACTAATTGCTTATTCAAACTTTCCAAGTGCCTTCAATTTAACTGCCAAAAGAGTGGTGCGTTGGCAGGGGCAACTCTATTATTATTGCTGTAATGGTGTGTTTCAAAGGTTTTTTTGATGTATCAACCAAATTTTATAGATATGAGTTGAGAAAGAAAGAGAAAGGCTTCCTTATGTCAAGATGAGGAACATGCTGACCTCTTATGAGCTCCAATCAGTAGAGCCAATAGCACTGAATGATGGAAGCTGTAGTCCACCAACACCAGCAAAACCACATATTCCCAGTCATGCTTCATGTGAGAAATTTTATGAGTGCATAAAAGAAGACAGTTATCTTGTCTGAAGACTTGGAGACTGTTTCATTTCTCTCCCCAAACCATGAATATACAGTACTCATAATCTTGTATCCACGCTATAAAATTAATGCAGTTTGCCACCACTTTATTACCATGCCTCAATGCTATGGATTCATGGGAGTGGTAATTTTACAAGATTTTAGGTTTTTCTGCCAAATAGTGCTAGTGCCTCACCAAATTACAACTCCCATTATTCCCTAGCACTCAGCCATGGCAATTGAAGTGGTGTCAAACTGCATTATTTCTACAGTATAGCTTCACTCACAGAACACTGTGATGGAGGCTCCTTCCTTGGAGGCTTGTAAACACAGGCTGGATGGTCATCTGTTGGGGGTGCTTTGAATGCGATTTTCCTGCTTCTTGGATGGGGTTAGACTGGATGGCCCACAAGGTCTCTTCCAATTCTATGATTTCATGCTTCTGGTTTAAAATATTGAGATGATGTTATGTGATTCCATTCATTGTTAGAGATCTGCCAACACTTGTGTCAAACCCATGTGATAATATTCTTATTATCCATGTGGATAATACGTAATACGATGTATCACATTATGGAAAAATACAGAGAGCTGAATTTCAATATAAAAGTTAAATATTTCCTACTTTAACTACCCTTTTCCTATAATATAGTTTTCGTCTGCAAAATCCCAAAACACAGGAAAAATAAACCAGGGAGCCATGTTATATATGATTTCATTGCAATAATTCTTATGCACATGATCACTTGGCAAAAAATGTGGCTCTTCATATGTTGTTGTACTTGAACTTCAGTTTCCATCAGTTCAAACAAGTGTAGCCAAAGATAAGGGAAGGGCTGTATTCAAAGAGATGATTCCCCAGCTCTGCTATTAGAAAATACCTTGCAACATATACAAGTATGAGTATACACTTGCATGGAATTCATTCCATATGCACGTGATTTTTCTCTAGGGTCAAATGCATAGGCTAAAGTGAAATGGTGACAATTTCAAACTAAATTGTAGCCTATTTGTTTGAGCTTGTTGGAAATGACAACCTTCTTCAAGCCATCTCTAGTAATATTTATCTATGATCCTGTTGTTTACTGTTTCCTGTATATATGTTCTGGTATGCAGCTTCCTTTACTCTATGGTTCTTAAGAAGTTATAAAAGGAGCTACATACCACAAGACTACTTCAGACAGACAGGCTACTTCAGACCTCAGATCACGCACTTGCTTGCTGTTTTGCTGTAAGAGATGTCCTGGCCATATGACACTGAGGATTATCTCAAACATATCTGAAACTGGAATGATAGGTTTTATACTTGTGTATGCTGAACACATGAAGGTTGTAAGTAAATCAAATATGTTATCTTATCAAAGTCTCTTAAGTGCATGATATGAAAAAGGTTATTTTATGGTAGAGTATAAAAAACTTCTAAAACTCTGCTGTTTTTATGCACTGGCAAATCTATTTTCCTAACAGATCAGAGATAACCGGTTATTCGGTCTAACAACTGGAACCATTGCCTAACATAATTATATCTGATTGTATGGCACAAGAGAAGATTCTACTCTAAAGGGTTTTTGGCTCTTCTCTAAAAGGTCATGCTTTTATTTAAAAAATTGTGATCTCCAAAAGGCATTTTTTTCCAAAAGGTATGAATGCCATTTTTCAAAAGAGTTGCCTTCTTTTACATTGAATTATGCCTTTTTGAAATTCAAAAGTGAGTACTAATATGAATCTTTATGAGATCAAAACATAATATAATATCCTAAACAAAAAGAGAAAATTTAGAAGAGAAGATTTGGAGAACTTGAAGGAAAACTTAAAATTGTCCAATGATAACTGGATCATTTTAAAGAGCTATAGAATTTAACTGACTTGCAGATGAAAACAATGTTGGAAGACAACATATTTGGAGAAGGACATGGTTAGCTAAGGACCTCATCACAGGAAAGTGAAGAAAAGCTGGGAAAAAGCGAAGGAACCATCTTCTTTTGTTTCCTACCATCAAGGTCCTGTGCCTTTCCATTTTCAGGGATGGCAGCTATCCCATGTCCTTTTCCCACTTTTCCCTGCCTTTCCACACCTCAATCTGGCTTCTCTCCATCTTCTGTCATTAGGAGTCTTCCCTCCATTTCACTGCACTGCTGCAACGGAATTCATTTCCTTTCATGTAAGGTGCTCTGCTTGTCTCCTGAAAACTGACCTTGTTGCTGTTCTTCCTTTTCAGTTTGAACTGGATTGTGTAGCTCTAAACTGGCATCCTCCTGCTCAGAGAAATACCCCTGCATTCATCAAGAAGAATCCTGTCAGATATATCCAAGACCCCTTATTGTCCCTAGTGTGCTTTTTCCCCACCTCATCTACGACTGGGGAAAAAGCCTCTGCTTCATTTTGTAACTGCAAATTTTGTGTTTGTGAACTGTCCCCAGAGAAATCCCCCAGGAGTTGATCAAGGACAGTCTACTCAGTTGTATCTAAGAACGTCTCATCCTCCCCAAGGTTTTGTATTCCTTCATTATCTCTTATCAGTGAGAGAACTTGGAATCGATTGTGTAACTGCAGAGTAAAAGAAGAACAGAATGATGCCTGGGCCTCTTCCTCTTACTAAATGTCACATTCTTCTAAGCATCAGCATTATGCACATTTGCAGTGACCTCCCCATAGCTTTCCTTTGCATGTTTATCTGATGCAGGTTGTGTATCTAGAAAAGTCTGCTGGGCTGTGTTCAAGAAAAAATAATGTACTTAAATGTCAATTTGGGTGTCAAGTTGCTGTTTCCTTTCTTCAGTTGAAGCTGCTTGCATTTGCTGCAGATGTAGCTCACAAGACTTGGGCATTTCGACTGAACCTCAATCCGTTTCTGCTGGCCGAATTCTGGGTGACCCGCAGATCCATTTTCACACGTTTCCTGAAAATGGGTGGGTTGCAAATAGCAGTTTCCAGTCCGCAGCCAAAAGATCAGGGAAGATCCAACCCAATGGCAGGAATGGGGAACTTACGAATCTCCCCTTTCCATTCCTGGCATCCTTTTCTTTCTTTCCTTCTTTCCTTCTTTCCTTCCTTCTTCCTTCCTTCCTTCTTCCTTCCTTCCTTCTTCCTTCCTTCCTTCTTCCTTCTTCCTTCTTCTTCCTTCTTCTTCCTTCCTTCCTTCCTTCCTTCCTTCCTTCCTTCCTTCCTTCCTTCCTTCCTTCCTTCCTTTCTTGGGAGTCTGGGTTTCAGGAAAGGGGTTAAGAAAGGAAGCACCTTTCCTGGTACCCTTTCCTATCTTCCTTTCAAAAGAGTCTGGGTTTCAGGAAAGGAGTTAAGGAAGAAAGCATCCTTCCTGGGACCCTTTCCTATCTTTCTTTTAAGGGAGTCTGTGTTTGAAAAATAGGATTAAGGAAGAGTCTGCGTTTGAAGAATGGAGTTAAAGAAAGATTGCGTAAGACATGTCACTGCGTTCTTCTATTCTGATTGGCCCAATAAGCAGGGTTCACGGAGCAGAACGCAGCAGCCTCTCTGCACCACATGGTGCGGAATAGGGGAGGAGAAGTCATCATCAGCTATCTCGTGGTCCAGTAATGGACAAAAAAGTGACAGCTGAGCCCTTTCCGTTATGGCATTCTGGCCAAGCCAAACAAGCCAGATTGGCCGAAGGGAACTGACCACTCCAAATCTGTGTACAAGCCTATAGCCGGCTAGATGTTCTGTCAAGAAAATGAACATTACACAGCCGCTGCATGTGACCGGAATAGCTTGCCCCTGGTCCAGATCCTGCTGACTAAGGTTACTAAGAAGGAACCTTTGCTGAACTTGGCTTCTCCTTCTCAAAACACCTCAGTTCTCCTGTTTGCTGTTTTCCAAAGATGAGTATTGGTTAGGTTGTGCATGACAGTGGAGCACAGCTGTTCACTTCGCCCCCAGATGACCTAGCCAAAGCTCCACTCCTCAAACATACAGCAGAAGCAAACACTCAGCTTTCTAGTGCATTCTAAGAGACAAGGCTTACCTCCAGCAAAAATGGCTTCCTGATCCACTCCAGCCTTTAAACAAAAGACATACAAAAAAGTACTCAGCTATCTAGTGCACTCTAAGAGACAAGGCTTACTTCGGGTAAAGTTGACTTGCTGTTTCCTCTAGCCACTAGAGTTGACTCTGCCCCGAGAAAGGCCAGATGACCTAGTGGAAGCTCTGCCCTTGAGCACATAGCAGAAGCTCCATCTTCAAGCACAGAGCCAAAACACCACCCCTGTTTTTAAAAAGCAAGAGACAAACACTCAGCTTTCCCGCACACTCTAAGAGATGGCTTACTTTGAGGCAAATATGTCTTCCTGCTTCTTCTTCGGCTGGTGGTGCTCCAGCAATCTTACACATCCCTTGTTTTCAGATTGCTGTCTTTTGGAAATACTTCTCCTTTTGCATTGTTTGGGTTGTTTATTCTGTCAGTCTATTTTCTTGTGGCATTTCTATTGTCTCATTACTCTTTGAAATGTTACTTCCCTGCTTTTATAATTTTATACATGAAAAAGATACAGCTGTGATTTGCTATTTCTAGCTTTTTGTCCAATATGGTTTCTGTTAGGATCCTTTTATACATGTGTTTGCTTTCCCAGATCAGAAATCTGTCACCCTAAAGATGGGCTTTTGTGCTTTATGTAGTCCCCCCCCCCTACATACATATTTTGATTTTTTTTAAATTGATTTACAAATTAAAATATTTATCTCAGGGTAGTTTACACCAAAAAAAAATCCATTTGAAACAATAAATACTGTAATAATTTTTAAGATTAAAATATTTTAAACAGTTTATCAGTGAAAAACTCCACAATGTATAACAAGCTAAAACAACTTCAGGTCGCTAGTATGAACCTAGAAGAAGCCATTAACATTGCATTTATTCATGTATTTATCCTCCCACATTTTTGATGTTACTACTCATGAAGTTTACCTAGTTTTCATGAAAAGAGTGTGTTTGAACTAAACTTAGGCTTTAAGGTTTTACCTTGGTACAGTAAATGCTGGATTTCATCATATATTTCACAATTTTCAGAGTAAATTCATGATGTCTGGAGATCAAAGGTCTGGAGAACAAGCCCTATGAGGAGTGGCTTAAAGAACTGGGCATGTTTAGCCTGCAGAAGAGAAGGCTAAGAGGAAACATGATAGCCATGTACAAATATGTGAGGGGAAGTCATAAGAAGGAGGGAGCAAGCTTGTTTTCTGCTGCCCTGCAGACTAGGATGCGGAACAATGGCTTCAAACTACAGGAAAGGAAAGGAGATTCCACCTGAACATCAGGAAGAATTTCCTCACTGTGAAGGCTGTTCGGCAGTGGAACTCTCTCCCCCGGACTGTGGTGGAGGCTCCTTCCTTGGAGGCTTTTAAGCAGAGGCTGGGTGGCCATCTGTCGGGGGTGCTTTGAATGCGATTTCCTGCTTCTTGGCAGGGGGTTGGACTGGATGGTCCATGAGGTCTCTTCCAACTCTACTATTCTATGATTCTATGATTCTATGATGTTGACAATGATGTCATGTGAGAATAAGCCTAATGGCTGTTTTTCTGTGTGTATAGAATAAAGAAGTATTTCCTGCTTTCAAAGTAATAACATCATATTTCTAAAAATATATCTTCCATGAAGAAGTGTAAAAACAGTTGAGTACATTAGTAAGTAGGTATGCCGCTAGAACTCAATGTTCAGGCATTCAGAACAAGATTCTTACAAAAATTCAAGTTGAGGTTTTGGGTGTTTTTTTTAAGTACATAGTTTGTGTCCTTTTTGAAAATGAAAAAGAATAAATTTTGCCTTCCTTTCAACAGTAGGAACAAAATGTTTCATTTCTGAGCACAAAGGGGTCTTTAATTCCAAACATTTCTTTGATCACCATGCTCTGGCCTGTTCTATAGGCATAATAAGACCATAACTATGGAGTCAAAACTAGCTGGCCAAACAGGTTTCTAAAGTCAGAAGGACAATTAATTTTACTCTCTCATTTATTAGAAGTTGGTCACACATTTTTACATAGCTATAGGCATCTAGAGCCTCACTTCAGATCTGTGTAGCTGTCCATTGTTACACATTGGATCTGAACTAGTTGTGGTGGTGCACTGGTTGCCTTAATAGTCTACAGAGGCACAGAGAAATTAAAAAGGTGTAATACTTTGCACCTCTGAAATATTGTGACGGGCTACACTGCATCTGCCAGATAGATCTCTACCACACATCTATTAAGAGCACAAGGATTTCAGAAGAATTGGGATTTGAGTAGTCTTATCAGGATGCATTTAAGCAGAATTAATATTATGACACCCCAAAGCCATCCATAACTGAGAGTGTCCCAGAGGGCAGGGGTGGGGTGATATTCTAGGATGGATGGCTTCTTCATGTCATTGTATATATTTTTCGTAAAAGTGACATTCTTATTCCCAGATGGGAACACTATGTGTCATGAAAACCTAGTTTGCTGTGAGATATCAGAAACTTTCACTTTCAAGACAGCATGAGAGTCGATTTATCTTCTATAACTTGTTTTGGCCTAGGCAAACTCAATCAGATTCACCAGTTGGTGGCATATTCCCCCTTAAGCTGTTATCTTGTAAAATTTAGCACAAAGGTGAAACGGCAAGAAAGTCCTGGACTTCTAATATTTGCACTGGCTCACTAGGATTATCAGAATTGCTATGAATGGATATAAAAAGTAGAGTTTCCAGTTTAGGAATTAGTTATGTCATTAAACATTATGAATTAAGTACTGACCACATTTGCTCACAATCTTTCACTGAAAAACATATACAAACAGTCCGCAAGTTGCAAACATCTGACTTACAAATAACACATAATTAACAATGGGGCCATGGTGGTGCAGTGATTTAAACTGCTAAACTGCATAACTTGCTGACTGGAAGGTCGGCAGTTCAAATCCATGGGACGGGTGAGCTCCCATTGTTAGCCCCAGCTTCTGCCAACCTAGCAGTGCAAAAACATGCAAATGTGAGTAGATCAATAGGTACCACTTTGGCAGGAAGGTAATGGCGCTCCATGCAGTCATGCTGGCCACATGACCTAGGAGGAATCTACGGACAACATTGGATCTTCTGCTTAGAAATTGAGATGAGCACCACTCCCCAGAGTCAGACTTGGCTAGGCTTAATGTCAAGGGGAAACCTTTACCTTTACTAAGAATAGGGGTGAGACAACAGGGGATGATAAAAATCTACCCCTGAGAAGGGAAGTTCACTCCTGAAAGGATTATCATAGGGACAGGAAGTGAAGTGAAATCTTCTGAACATTGGCAGAGACAGCCAAACAAACACCACAGGGGTGTGAACCCTTCCCTTTGTTACCCTAAGCTAAAATATATATTTTTGGCTGGAGTTACACTTAAGAAATGTTCCTGTTCCAACTTACACACAAATTAAACTTAAGAAAAATCCTACAGAACCTATTTTCTTCATGACTTGGGGATGGCCTGATGCAGAGAACATATTTTCTTGTTTGGAAATAAAGACCTTTACTGAAAGAGAGATAAATCAGCACTAGAGTCCTTATTGAATGATGCCATGTGCATCCTATTACCAGTCTGCCTCTTCCCCATGATTAAGACAGGGAAAACCCATCAATAGCTGCAAATTATGCTGTGTTTCCATCACTTATGTAGTGCAATGGGATTGCTTTTGTGCCAACATGCCAGATCTGAAGTGACATCAGGAGGTGGGATTCTCCTTTCCCCATCACTATTTCCAAGCCAGGATTTTTAAAATTATCAAGGATTGCAAAATTGCTGTAGAAGAACATATGAAAAAACTTACAGAACAGCAGAACTGTGAAAGGGTTATGAGGTTATGTGATAGTAGGACTAGTCCAGAGTGCAACAAGTTGCTTGACGAGAGTAATATGTCAAAACAAGGGTGCTCTTGTTAATATATAGCTGCATGTTATGTTCAGGGCTTTGCCCGGTAATGCAGACAAGACTCAATTTGTTAAAACCTGTTTTACTGAAAGCAATAACTTTAAAATATAGTCTTTTTGATGTCTGACTGCAAAAATAAAGATAGCACTCAGCTGATAGTGTAAAACAAGGGCTCAAACAAACGTTCTCAAAATAACATTCAGTAGTCTAGGCAAAGTAATGTTCATCAAAGGTTGAAACCACTCTACCATTCTAAAAATCATGCCAAGAAGTCGGTCCAAATACATAAAAAGTTCCACGGTTCATAGCAATGTTTCAGAATTCCTCAGGATGCACACAGTCTTCAGGATCAGGACTGGGCATCAATTCCAGACTAGGGGACAAACAATATCCTACTACAACTGATACTATTCTCTCAAAAGCAGTCTCTTACCATGCTGTTTTATGCTGCTCTTTAGAGCTTGGAAGGGAAAGTCAAACTAACTTCTTACAAACAGGAGGAAGATTCACCCCTTCCAAGCATTCCCCAGCAGCTCCACTGGTTCGCAACCTATGGGTCCCCAGATATTTTGGCCTACAACTCCCAGAAATCCCAGCCAGTTTACCAGCTGTTAGGATTCTGGGAGTTGAAGGCCAAAACATCTGGGGACCCACAGGTTGAGAACCACAGATTAAAACTACCAAACTGCTGGTCATGGCAATACAACTTCCATGAATAGTAACTTCATGTGATAAAATGAAATGATAAAAATCTTACTGAAAGGGCCTGTGCAAAATTAGGGGATAGTTCCTTCTTACCTACTTAAGGAGATGGACTAAAGAACATTTTATTCACCCTGGTGTTGTTGTCGCCGTCATCATCATACAACAGCAACCTGTCTTTTCCTATAGATTGAAATATAGCAACAAATACAGCCAGCCCTCCACATTGACAAGAGCTAGAGATATAGGACCCTTGTGAAAATCAACAAAAACTTGTCTGTTTGAGGCAAGTGTGAATGTTGCAATTGGCCACCTTGATTAGCATGGAATGGCCTTGCAGCTTCTTTCTCCCACCCTGGACCTTCCACATATATATAAATCTCACTTGCCTAGTTTCCAACAGACCTCACAACCTCTGAGGATGCCTGCCATAGATGTGGACGAACTGTCAGGAGAGAATGCTTCTGGAACACTGCCATACAGCCTGGAAAACTCACAGCA
Organism: Anolis carolinensis; assembly: GCF_035594765.1. Lineage (NCBI taxonomy): Eukaryota > Metazoa > Chordata > Lepidosauria > Squamata > Anolidae > Anolis > Anolis carolinensis. The sequence continues at coordinate 55,789,407 of NC_085845.1, forward strand.
ACCCAGTAATATTCAAAAATATCTAAAGGTAAAAGGCAAAATATTTATACAATCTGAAGAGAAATGAAATAATCTATTACAAAATGTCACCTAAAGATACCACTTTAAAATGTAAACTGTTTTCTCTTCCTGATGTAAAAATAAGGTTATAAGTGCATCATGATTTCTTTTACTCCACTCTGGAGACTCTTTCTCTTTTTCTTATGTCAAGTGACTCAGCAACAGGTCTTGGATCATCACACATCAAAGCGATGGAAGTTAAAGAAATACTTCACTTGTCCATGTCTACTTAAAAGAAGAATTAAATATGAAAAGTAGGCTTGGAGGTTCATTTTGAACGTGAAGGGTGAACTCTAATTATAATCTGGACTCTGAAGCATCTAATTTTCTCCCAGCTATTTAATAAAGACCCTGTGCTTTTGTCAACACCAGATGATCAGTACAAAAAAAAAGTGAAGTGGCATGGAAGGAAAGCTTCTTCCTTTAGGCAGAAAGAGATCTCTAGTTACACTGGAAACAGTGCTATTAAATCCATGCAATTAGTTCAGGAGCACAAAGAATAAAGCCAGAAATAATGAAATAGGTTTTCAGGTCCTGGATATACAAGCCAGAAGGTTGGTCTTCACAGCAGGTTAATGGGGCAATGGGGAATACAGTACACAGAGCGAAGGGGAAACATGCTACCATTCTCTAATAATGTTCTTACTGAGAGCAATTTAGACAGTATGAATTTATAATTCAGCTTACTTTTCTCCTTCTTATCTTTATATAGTAGTTATGAACACTGTAAAAGGAAAATGGAGACTAAGGGGAGGAGTGCTGTTTTTCAGTTTAATACTTCAGGACTGGGATTTTGGAATCCCCTGCCAAAGGAAGCTTGTTTTATTCCTTCTCGTAGGGAACTAGACATGTTTTGCTTGGAAAAATAAAACTAGGGGTGCATCTATATTATAGATGTAATGAAGTTTGACACCATAGTGTACATCTATATTATATAACTACTACTACTACTACTACACTTATTTATATTCCACCCTATCATCCCAAAGAAACTCAGGGTGGATCACAGTACATATACACAGCAAACATTCAATGCCGTTTGGACAGACAGAACAGAACAGACAGAAAGGAGATATGTTGTGTTTGAAGTCCAGCTTTGGTGCCTTGGAAGTTGTGTTCGGTTGTTGTGCCTTGGAAGTTGTGCTCAGATTCAGCCACAGGGGGGGCTGTTGCTCCATTCTCTATGACAGGGGTCCTCAAACTTTTAAAGCAGAGGGCCGGTCTACAATCCTTCAGACTGTTGAGGGGCCGAATTATCATTTGAAAAAAACCCCGAACAAATTCCTATGCACACTGCACATGTCTTATTTGTAGTGCAAAACAACAACAACAACAATGAAAGAACAATACAATATTTAAAAATGAAAACAATTTTAACCAACATAAATCTATCAGGATTTCAATGGAAAGTGTGGACCTGCTTCTGACCATTGAGATAGTCAAGTTAATTAGGGTTGTTGTTGTTGTTGTTGTGTGCCTTCAAGTCATGTCAGACTTTGGGCGAGCCTGAGTCTAAAATTATTCATTTATTTATTTACTACATTTATTTACTACATTTATATCCCACCCTTCTCATCCCAAAGGGGACTCAGAGCAGCTGTATGTACATAGAATATATTATATGATTAGCATAGCACAATATTAGCATTATATATTACTATACATTGAACTAATATTATACTATACTGTAATATTATATGTAATATATAACATATAATTTAATATTATTATATGGTATTATTATTAGTATTATATTGTATAACATAATATTTTATCAATATTATATGTATATATAATATATTATATTATTAAAACTGATATAAAATATTATATTATAAAATGGAGGGCGGGGGCCAGGTAAATGACCTTGGAGGGCCGCATCCGGCCCCCGGGCCTTAGTTTGGGGACCCCTGCTCTATGACAAAGAGCCATCGGGACTTCTTCCTTCCTTTCGGTCACCAGAATTTTATGGTATCATAAAATACCTCCCCGCCAAATTAGCGGTACCTGATTTTTCTACTTACAGCTCAGCTGTTTTCGAACTGCTAAGGTAAACAGTGCACAGGGCTTGACAGTCGGTTGCTCACCCTGACCAGGCTTCGAAATGCACCTTTCGATTGGCAGATCTTACTACTGCTGGTGATTTATCAGCTGTGCTAAAGCCCAGTCCCTATTACATTTCTTCATCTTCTTTATTTACCACCTTTATACCCCTCCCTTCTCAATCCTGAGGGCAACAATTCAACGCCATAAAAACAACATACAATTAAATAAACATTTATGTTAAAAACAAGAATTAAAACATCTAAACGATTACATCAATCATTAAAATCACGTCATCCAAGATCATAATCCAAAGCCATTCCAGTAGTCATTGCATAAATTCTACACTCATTTATTGTACTTCAGTTACTCTCTAAAAGCTTGGTCCCATAGCCATGTTTTAACTTTCTTTCTGAAGGCTAGAAGAGAAGGAGCTGATCGAATATCACTGGGGAGGGAGTGATGAGGGGCCACCATTGAGAAGACCCTGCCTATCGTCCCTACCAACCACGCTTACAAGGAAGGTGGGACTGAGAGCAGGGCCTCCCCTGACGATCTTAACCTCTGAGGTGGATCATAGAGGGAGATACGTTCAGACAGGTAAGCTGGGCCAGAACTATTTAGGGCTTTATAGGCTAAAGCTAGCACTTCCTTTCTTTCTGAATGTTGATTATTTTGTTGTGAATTAATTAGCATTACATACATATTAAATTCTAAAAAAAGATTAAACAGCATGGACTGTTTTCATATCATCCCAGCTAAACATCTTAGGATATTTTCTATTGATATTTTCATCTCAAGCAACATCTAAAATCATCACTGTCAGTCCCACAAATATAAAAACTGCTTTGCTGTTTTCCATTCTCCCTCAACAAAGGAGCTTGTGAGTTTTAAAATGGGATGCAAACACTTGTAGATTTTGTATTTTTTAAAATAAAAGGGCAATCTGACTTGAAAAAAGGTCTTCATTCTCATTATGCCCAGGGGTACTTTGTCTAAAAACAACTCAATTTCCTCACCTGATGGATTTTCTCAGTCATTTCTTAGAACAGGGTGGGGACAAAAGGATCACGTTTGTTGTTATTTTTTTCTTTCCATCTCCTCCACTTAGAATTTTGCAACATTATGTCTCATGCAATTATTTTGGGATCTTGAAAGCTTGTGTATACTATTGTGCACTTTCTATCCACCTCATTGTTATTGCTCCCATATGGATTTTGTATTTTGTCTTCCTTGTCTTTGAATGGTGACCATTTCCTTATCCAGAATCATTAAATCATTCATGCGGCTAAGTCATGTTTTTTAACTCCTGAAAAACTCTTTTTGAAACCAGAGTTCACCCCCCTCCCCCTCCATTCTGTTCTGTGTCCAGAGAAGGGCGACTAAAATGATCAAGGGTCAGGAGAACAAGCCCTATGAGGAGCAGCTTAAAGAGCTGGGCATGTTTAGCCTGCAGAAGAGAAGACTGAATATGTGAGGGGAAGTCATAGGGAGGAAGGCGCAAGCTTGTTTCCTGCTGTCCTGGAGACTAAGATGCAGAACAACGGCTTCAAACTACAGGAAAGGAGATTCCACCTGAACATCAGGAAGAACTTCCTCACTGTGAGAGCTGTTCAGCACTGGAACACTCTCTCTGCGTGTGGTGGAGGCTCCTTCTTTGGAGACTTTTAACCAGAGGCTGGATGGCCATCTGTTGGGGGTGCTTTGAATGTGATTTTCCTGCTTCTTGGCAGGGGGTTGGACTGGATGACCCATGAGGTCTCTTCCAACTCTATGATTCTATGATTCTTTGAAGGATGTATGTTCTCATCTGTTATAGAAAAGGTCATCTGCTTCTGAAACATGGCCATACAGCCTGGAAAACTCACAACAACCCAGTGATTCTGGCCATGAAAGCCTTCGACAATACATCTGCCTTGCTTCAAACAAACAAACAAACAAACAGTCATCTTAATGGCAGATTCTTCATGGAAAATATTTCCTCCCTAGCAGCAAGGTCAAATTGAATGAATTAAAATTAATTATATCTGTACTTCTCAGTGTTTATGGTGGTGGAGCAAGTTCCTAGTCCGCTTGAGGAGTCCAAGAGTAAGACTTCTTTGAAAAACAAATATTTGTTGTGGACATTCTCTTATATAACACCATTATCAGCATTTCCTGGGCTGCTGTCTGATAACCTATTTCCCCTTTTCAGCTCCAATGATTGGGAAATATGAATAGGTTAAATCTGACTGTATAATTCATAGTGCAGGAGACAAAGCACTGAAAAGAATTAGCACCACCAAACTGAAACTGCTTAATTATAATAATTCAGCCAAACACCTATATTTCTGTTCAGACTTTTTTTAAATGCATGCAGCAAATTGTTTAGCCCACAATGCCAAATTAACTCTCTGTAGTGTAGACAGTGATGCTGATAATGCCAAACTATGAACTCACTGATAGTATATTAAGTCAATGTAATACACAATTCAGGAATAATGACTTCCTTTCATTCAAAATTGTGGGTTGCTCTATTCTGGGCAGAGTAGAAACAGGTAATTTCTACAGAAAAAAGCAGCAAGGAAAAGTGAATTTTCTGAGTACAGACTAACATGTCAAACATACAAATGAATTGCTTTCCTAAATGACAAATATATAAAATATCTTTGGTTGATTTCCCAGCCTTTCCCCTTATATAACCCTGTCAATGCTGCCACAAGTGCTCTTCATTTTTAAAAAATCTTCCACACAGTATCTATGTGAACAGGAGCAAACTTGTCATCAGTTTCTCCAAGAGTCTGACACATATGAAAGACATGACAGAAGGTGAAGGCAGAGACCTATTCCAAATCTATGGAGGTGCTTGGAACACACATTTCTGCCTTCAAAATAAATGGCCCATACCACAGTGAATAAGGGATTTGAAGCTACTTTCACAAACTCAGAATGTCTGTTTACCTTCACTGACATCCAACGAGATGATAAAGATGTATATAGCAACTAGTTTGTCTTTGTCCTTTAGAGCAAGTTCTTGGGACAAAGGATGCTGACCTGCGGTCCCATTAAAATGTGTAACAAAATTGGAGAAAAAAATCTGTTCCTGGTTTGAAAATATTATTTCCTGTTTAATTGTGTGATACTTACTTTGAAAGTAGTTATACTCTAGAAACTTTGTTCTGTGGCTGTCACAAACTATGTTGAATTGGTTGTGACTCTTTGAGATATTCATTGAAAACCTATAGCAAAATGTGCTGCAGGATGTCTGGCAAAAACAAAGTTTTGGCAATTTAATAAACTTTTTCTATGTTTTTATGATAGAACCAATTAGGAAATGTCATTTATAAACCAGGACCAAAATAGTGTTACATAGTGTTATCTGAATGGGATCATATTTCTCTGCAATTTGTATTGTCACAATCAAATCTATACATAGCAATCAATCATTCTGCAAATAAAAAATGACAGGTGCCACAGCTCTGGCACAAACAGAGAGGAAAGCAGGTGAGAAAGAGGTGAAGTCTGCCAGCTTCCAATATTAGGATCTGGACTGAGTTCTACTATTGTAGTTTAGCCTGTGTTACCTATGTTAATGCCTGATGTAAATGAAGTTTCTGGGCCTGAGCCTGTGTCTGATTCTGGGCCTTTGTCTGATTGCAATGGGGATGATGGTCTTGACAGGCTTGCCTTAGAGCCAGAGATTTCTACAGAACAGAGACGGGAGCCTCAAGGCCAAATTCCTGAAAGGGGCCTTTTTTCTGAGGGAGATTCTTGGATACAGATGCAGCTGGAGAGGTTAATGAGCTGGCAGATAGGAGGCAAGACTTTTGTAAACAGAGAGAGTTCTTAGCTCCTTTGTTGGTCAGTTCGATTTCAAGACAAAAGAGCAGATAAATTATCTTCTGAGAAAGTGAAATGAAATGTGTTTTTCTCAGATGAGGAGGTTAATTAAGGTAAAGGGGAAAGCCTGTTACTTCACTGGGATCAATGTTGGTGCTTCACGGCAGACATGCCCATTCATGTTCTAAGTTTCTTATATGGATTTTGTTCCATGGTTCCTGTCATGCCAGGTTTTTGCTATTTGAATCCAAGTGTATTCTTTCCTGGTTCCAGTTTACAACCTTGTATCTTATGTTTAATTCCTGTACCTTGGAAGTGGTGGACTATTGCTGATGTTTTGAAGAAACTTTAAACTTTTTATTGCTTGGTTTATATATATATATTTCAATAAACTGCTTTCTGATATTTAGCTGGTGTGGTGTCTTATGGTCAGAGAGATGTAGTTCTGGGATACATCACCTATTTACTATTGTAGAGTAAGGATCATTGGGTCTGTGAGCCAATTCCCCCCCCCCCCATGACCCCAGGACAACACCCCAGTTTTAATTCAACTGGAAATTCACAGTAAGTTAGAAGAAAGCATGTAAAGCTAGGAGGCCACCATTACTTTCCCAAATCTGCCATCAAAATTTGGAGGCAAAGCATAGCTCCTTTTATAGCAAAACCTTTTATGTTTGTTTTAATGGCTTTTTTATTATCCAGTGATACCCAGTTTCAGCAGCACAGATACCACAAGTAAATTCCAAATGCAGTGAGAGGTAATGCTTTTATGAGCATCCTTTTCATTCAAACCATGGGCTATACATCAAAAGCACAGACAAAAGGCCAACGGGGACTAGCTTTGCTCATCCCATTCAGTATAGGCTCATGGGCTCCATCATGGAAAAGCTTCTCTATGTACCAGGCCACTGCACTGAGTTTTTGGCAGAACTGGGAAAAATGTGTGAGGATGTACTTTCAAATCCTGGTTCTCTTTCCAAGCATATGCATCATTTTTAGTAATGTTTTTTCCACACTGATATTGCGTGTGAGAGCTTTCCTGTTGCAACAGATGTGTTTTTGAACTGTGAATTGGTTTTAACGATATTCTTTCTGGTATTCTAACTGGTTTTAATTCATTCTTCATCAGTACTTATTTCTTTCCACATTTTGATACACAGAATATTCCGACATTTTTCAGAGTATCCCTTCTTTGATGATGTCTTAACTCTATTGACTTATAGTTTTATGTAGCCTCAAGTGTCACAGCAGGCATTGCTTGTCTACTTCCCTGAAATGTGTCACAGATGAAATGCTTTTCTTTAGGCAGCTAGAAAAATGTCTACTTGGAAAACTTGGGTATTTAATTTGTTCACAAGGGAGTAAATGTATAATTTAAATTCTTGGCTTCCACCGGACAAGTTTTAAGCCAAATCATATGTCTTGACTCCTAGCATTGTTGCGGGCTTGAAGCTCTAAAGGTTATTCCAGTATTCATATTATTTTCTTTCCCATTTATTTTGAGCTTACTTGTTTCATTATACAGAACATCATAACATCCATCATATACTTGTAAAATTGATTAATGAAATGATTGATTATAGGTATTTATAGGAATTATAAACCAGATGATTCAGCTTCCAATGATGTCAGTTGGAATAAATAGAATTGCCAGCATCCAGTGACATTTAGAGAATCTATAATGATTGAGCATGGAACTGAGCATGCACATTTTTGCAATTTCAAATGTCTCACAGAATAACATAATAATAAAATTAAAATAAAATCTGTAAAATAATGAAATAGTAAAATATCTCATTCACCATGGTAGCTGACAATCCTAAAACTGATTATTAGCAAGAATTGTTATTATTACTGAGACCATGTTACTCTGGGCTAGGCTGGCTATCTTCAGCCATGGTGTTTTCAACCACCACATCATGTGGAAGAAAGAGAAAAGAAATGTAACATTTAGTTATGCTAGCTTTATTTTTTAAATTCCATTTGTACAATTGCTAACGTGTTCAAAAAGATTTAAAATATCGCTTTTAATAGTAGGCTTTTTAGCTGTAACAGGAAGCATTAAGTCATATTTTATATTTAATACCTTTTCATATACACTTTCATTAAACACTGGTGCTCCTCTTGGCCCCATATTTTCAGTCAGAGAAGAAGTGAGACTTGTATTTGTTCCTTCAAGACTTTAACGTTGATGATGCAGCCAGAGGAAATGTTTGCCCATTTCACTGACAGTTAATCTTACTCATTCAGAACTGTTTAATTTCAGCAGGTACATCAAGTGGAATTATTCTTACGGCAGAGCAAACACAAGTAGCAGAAGGAAACAAAGGATAACTCCATGCTTCCAAATGAATGATGAGGTCCATTCTCAAATACAGACAGGGAAAGCAATAGACCAGATATATTCATGGAAATGGAAACACACGCACACACCAATCAGAGAAAGAAACAAGATGAATATTTTAAAAATCCTTTCCAGTGCCCTATATCATGGTATCCTACACTAAAGAGTTTTTCTATTGTTATCAACTCTAATATAGGGCTGCATTGGTGCAATGGGTTAATCCATTGAGTTGCTGAACTTGCTGACTGGAAGGCTGGTGGTTCGAATCTGTGGGATGGGGTGAGTTCCCACTGTTAGCCCCAGTTCCTGTCAACCTAGCAGTTCGAAAACATGTAATTGTGAGTAGAGCAATAGGTACCACCTTGGCGGGAAGGTAAACGGCTCTCCATGCAATCATACCAGTTACATGACCAGAAGGTGTTTAAGGACAATGCAGGCTTTTTGGCTTAGACATGGAAATGAGCACCACCCCCAGATCTGGAGATGAAGGGGAAGCCTTATACCTTTATCTGTGCTTCTGTGTTTCATTGTTTTGAGGCACTGAATGATTGCCTTGTGTCTCTGTATATGCTGGAATCTGCCCTGAGTCTCCTCGGGGAGATAGGACGGAATACAAATAAAGTGTTATTATTATTATATATAATATAGCACTATGAATAATAAAAATAATAAAATGACGATGTTCTGGAGTTGCATTTAGAAATTATACTTTTCTTTATAATGGGTATGTGTCTGGCTATAATGTTAAGTCTGAGAGACAAAACAGAGGGGGGAAGAAAATTGAAGTTTTGTCCATAAAGAAGAGCATTTTTGCTTAATATTTGGAACAGAAGGTATATGCTTCTCATAATACCTACAGTTTTTCTAATACAGTAGAGTCTCGCTTATCCAACGTAAACGGGCCGGCAGGATGTTGGATAAGCTAATATGTTGGATAATAAGGAGAGATTAAGGAAAACTGTATTAAACATCAAATTAGGTTATGATTTTACAAATTAAGCACCAAAACATCATGTTATACAACAAATTTGACAGAAAAAGTAGTTCAATACGCAGTAATGCTATGTAGTAATTACTGTATTTACGAATTTAACACCAAAATATCACGACGGATTGAAAACATTGACTACAAAAATGCGTTGGATAATCCAGAACGTTGGATAAGCGAGTGTTGGATAAGTGAGACTCTACTGTACTTATCTACGGTATGTTGCCATCTACACGCTATTAATATAACTAAATTTTGGTACCATTTTCAGGAAAGGATCTGTATGCCTTCAAAGTCTCACTTTTAAGGCATTCCCACCCATTACTGTTTCCCTTTTCTTTGAATAGTTATGACTGGGGGACCTTAAGTCTATCCCCTTTCTTCTGCATGGGATTTCTCAGGAGGATATGGTCATCTCCACCAAAGGGTCCCACCTTGTTCCCTTTGGAGAACAATTAGGTCCAGGATGACTGTTTCAACATTCTGAAAAATAAAATTTTCAACATGGTATGGGTCTGAGCCAGAGTTTGACCAGATAACAGAGTAGCTTACTTTTTTTCCATTACCACTCTCTCTCCTTTTTTTTTTAATATTTCCCACTCTGTTCTAGGAAGGCATCATCCAATCTGGCTGGATGTATATAGCAAAATGTACAGTGATGGGCTTGTTATTTCCTTCTCCTATGATTTTTAGCCAAATGTTATAGTGTGAAGCATTATAAGGATAGCTATATTGAACTAGTGCCCCAAACCAAGTCAGTGAAGACCTTGCCATCTTCCTTTGAAATAACAACTAACATCCTCACTCCTCTAAATGATGTTTGGCTGCACACACTGATAGAACTGCTAATGATCTACTTAAAAAATGATATTTTTAGTAAATAATGAGGAAGAAGGGATGAAGAAAAAAACCAAAAACATGAAATAAATATGGTATTTTCTCTATATTTTTGCTGGAAGAATTTTTTTAAACATCATCCCTTATATCAACTTTTCTATGAACAACAAGAAATGGCTCACCTTCCCTCCCCCATCCCCCAGGCATTTCATCTTAAGTTGTAAACACATTTGAAGTTTAAAATATGGTTTTAAAGCATGGGGCACTCATGGGGTGAGATTTTATAGTATCATTTTTTAATAATCCAGTATAAAACAGACTATTTTCCCCCTCTGAAAAATCCCCCCACGCAGAGCCAAGGGGCCCAAACATTATGACTTTGATCCAAAATAAAATGGAGCACCAGGTGGCTATGAGGAAATAATTGACATACTCTGCAACAAGAGGCTTATTTCAAGTAGTAGCAAGTCACTTTATCATGTGAAAAAAGAGCTTCACCATTTAGTTGTTTAGGTGTAGATATTTCCCCACAGAGGCATTCCTGGAGGCAGTGTGAAGAGGGAATCTCTTGCTCACGGAGTGATATTTTTAAAAACACACAGAGCAATAAGAGGAGTCCCTACAGAGAGCACTTTTAACAGGAAACATCCAAAACATTCTCAGTGCTTCAGATTACATTTGTTTGAATTTTTAACACAAGCTAATACACCCTACTATGTACCAGCTGCTCCAATTGAGGTTGCCAGCTTTTGCTTTTAACCCTTTACTCACAAACACGTTCCATGCAGCTTTGAATCAGAATTGGATGTGTGTTCCCTTTGTAATGAACCAAAGTATAAATGGTTTCTGAGTATAAGCTAAGTTCTTTGTCAAATTCTTTTCTTTTTATTCCCTGAAAATGTTAAAACTTACCCAGGTGAAAATTCATTAGGTTTTTTTTGTGTGTGTCAGGGGCGACTTCAGAAACCGCAAGTTGCTTCTGGCGTGAAAGAATTGGTCGTCTGCAAGGAGGTTGCCCAGGGGACTCCAGGATGTTTTGATGTTTTTTTCCATCCTTGTAGGAGGTTTCTCTCATGTCTCCGCATGGAGCTGGAGCTGATAGAGGGAGCTCATCCATGCAGTCCTCAGGTTTGATTTGAACTGGCAACCTTCAGGTCAGCAACCCAACATTCAAGTTCTCAGTCTTGCTGGCACAAGGGTTTAACCCGCTGCACCACTGGGGGCTCCTTTCTTTGTCATTGTCCTCTATGCCAGGGCTTCTTGTATTTTTCCACTCGCAACCCCTTTCTGCCTGAGAAATTTTACACGACGCCAGGTTATAGGTATATAAAATAGGTTAAAAAATAAAACATTTTCTGATAACAAATTAGCATTTTCAATGCAATTAGCATTTTCAAAACAGACTCATTTTTTTTTCTTTTTGTAGAGTAAAGCTGAAGCATTTTCTGCATAGTCCTCTGTAAGCACTGCATATTGCTCCCCCACCATTGAAATAATAAGGCAGACAATCATATGGGAATAACTATGGGCAAATTTTTAATTGTTACCTATTTAAACTTTCTTCATGAACTGCAATAAACTCAGTGCGAAGGATGAACTTGATGTGGGATAAGCTAAGGCAGTATGCCCTCCTAGACTTCCTCCTTAGCTCACAATGCGTGAGACACCCAGGGCCATAGCCAGAAAAAAAATCAGGGGGAGGGGGGGTTGAAACTTTTTTTTAGCGAATCATGAGGAGTAGTTCCATAATGCAAAATATTTTAGAAATCAGGCTCCATCGATAAATTTCAGTGGACACTCAAGACAGAAAAACTTCAGTGGACACTCATGGGATTTGGTTAATCAATTAAAATTAATGAGTACACCAGGCCTTTTTAAAAAACTTGAAAAAAAATTGGGGGGAGGGTTGAACCCCTAACCCCTCCCCCTCTTTGGCTACAGCCCTGGAGACACCTGAGTCCCTTAAGCATAACTTTGCTCCCCGGATTTGACCCACCAACCTTTCAGTCAGCAAGCTCAGCAGTTTAACCCACTGCACTACCGGGGTTACCCTGTTAAAAAATCACACAATTTGATTCACAGAAAATACCATTTCCTTTTTTCACATGTGTGCAGAAAACACATTTTGCAACAAAAAGAAATAAAAAGGAAAAAAACCTACTTTAAATAATTCCTATACAAAATTTTTGGGAACTTTCGAATATGGGAGAATATGGAGAAGAAAATTTGTTTTCTCCAGCAGTTGGGAGAGAACTATTGTAATTGTTTTTCATCCAAGGAGGAAATAACCAGGAATTTATGCTGCTAATGGTATTGGAACTGGGGGGGGGGGGGCGGGGGTAGCTAGGGAAACGGTCCTAACATGTTTAGGAAACACAAGTGCATCATACTTGTGGTGTGCCCAGTGTCCTTTGCTGCATGCAGATGGGGACATCTGACCTGTCTGTTTCCATGAAGAAGGTTGGGCAAACAATTTTGGGGGAAATATAACTAGTGTAAATAAATGTACCTGACAAAAAGGAAGATGTGCATCATATCTTAACTGCTCTGAAGCCACAGAGTGAAGGGGGCAAGTCTATGCTCTGCCATTCCAAAGAGTTACAATAAGATAGATTTCAACTGAACATTAGAAGGAACTTTTTAACAATAAAAGGGGTTCTGCAATGGAACCCATTCTTGAAGAGACACATGTGTTGTTCTCTGAGAAGCTTCACTACCACAGAAACAATATGTATACCTCTGTATCACATCTTAACTGCTTGGAGCCCACCATCTGACAAAAGAAGAAAGCTTTTGATGGCTAGATGTTCTCTGCTACAGTCATTATGCCAAATGTATTTTCTGAATAAACTGCAACAGAGAATAGAGATGCTTTCATTATGCCTTGTTTTTCTGTTTCATTGTCTGCACTTGCAAAACAGATGCTGCACAAAATAAAACTGCCCTTTGAATGCGAAAGTCAGGTAAATTTCTATAGTTCGTAGCTTTTTATGACCGTGTTTTTTAAAATCTCTTCCTTCAGTAGGCATGCTCGCTTTCCCCAAAATAAAATGAAAAAAGAAACTATAGCAGGTTTACAGTCCCTGTGAAACCTAGGATTCTCAGCAGCTGGAAACACGACAAAACAAAGGAATAGATAGAAGTCAATACGCTGTTTGGAAGGCTGAGGTACAATGAAATAACTCATGAAATTCCTGTCGTTGGTTTCTCAAAGTATTCAGATATAAAATTGTGTCATAATTAGTTCACCCACCAACCACACAATCAATGATGTAGTGGACCCAGAGCTCACAGGGTCAAAGCAATGGCACTTTTTATTATAAGAATAATTTTACTATTTATCATCCTATTTTTCTGATTTCTTCTGGTTTAGTCTATTACAAGTTATTCTTGTTCTCATACAAAGCGTTCTGTGCTGTTTTTGTTGTGAGTGGGCAATTAAAACTCACTAGTTTTATAAAGGATTTGCTCCTGGTAGAGGTGACATTTGCTAGAACAAGTCTGCTGATACAGATCGACACATCTGCCTATATTTTTGAACACTCTGCAGGGATATGTCTGCAGCAGTTGTCACAACGAGCGCCTGCACTTCTAAACTGAATATTGCATCATTGCACATGAGGTTGGCGCTGGTTATTTAGGGGTACATCTACACTGTAGAATTAATGCAATTTGAGACCACTTTAATGGCTGTGGCTTCATGCCATGGAATTGTAGTTTGGGGAGGCAATAGCATTCTTTGACAGAGAAAACTAAAGACTGAAAATGAAATACAAAAATACAGAATGGGGGGTGACTGGCTCGACAGCAGTACGTATGAAAAAGATCTTGGAGTCCTTGTGGTCAACAAGTTAAACATGAGCCAACATTGTCATGCGGCAGCTACAAAAGCCAATGAGATTTTGGCATACATAAACAGGAGTTAAATAGAATACATTTTATTGATTAGCACTTAGGCCGTATCACAATGCCAAACCAAACAACAAGGCTTGATAGAACTTGATTACACTCTACAGTATATAGAAAGTTAAAAGAAGACACTTATAACAATACAGTAAATAAATATGATAAAACTGAATATAAACATCATATTTCCTTATCACCCTTACAATAAATAGGAGTATAGTGTTTAGATCCAAGGAAGTCATGCTACCCCTCTATTCTGCCTTGGTCAGACCACACCTGGAATCACACTGTGTCTAATTCTGGGCACCGCAACTGAAGGGAAATGTTGACAAGCTGGAATAAGTCCAGAGAAATGTGACTAAAAAGATCAAGGGTCTGGAGAACAAACCCTATGAGGAGTGGCTTAAAGAGCTGGGCATGTTTATCCTGCAGAAGAGAAGGTTGAGAGGAGATATGATAGTCATGTATAAATATGGAAGGGGAAGTCATAGGGAAGAGGGAGCAAGCTTGTTTTCTGTTGCCCTGGAGACTAGGACGCGGAACAATTGCTTCAAACTACAGGAAAGGAGATTCCACCTGAACATTAAGAAGAACTTCCTAACTGGGAGAGCTGTTCCCAGTTGGAGGCTTTTAAGCAGAGGCTGGATGACCATCTGTCAGGGGTGCTTTGAATGTGATTTTCCTTCTTGGCAGGGGGTTGGACTGGATGATGCATGAGATCGCTTCCAACTCTCTAATTGTATGACTTTACAAAATTACAACTCTGAGGATTTTTTTAATTAAAATGGTTAGGGCAGAACTTTCCAAACTGTATGTTGAGACACACTAGTCTATGGTCCACAAGTACGTCACATGAAAAAGCCCCCCACCCCATCAAAGCACTCTATTTAAAAACCTCCAAAGAAGGAGACTCTACTGGGAGAGACCCCCAGAGGGCATCTAGTCCTCTTCAGCCACGCAGGAAGACACAATCAAAGCCTTTCCAACATCCAGTTGTCCAGCCTCTGTTTAAAAACCCCCAAAGAGGTTTAATCACTACAGAAATTACGCACTGGTGCTGTTCAAGTATAGTACTGTTATAACTTTTATAATTGGCACCCTTTCTTGATTGTGTTGCAATCATTGCTACTAAAATGGATAAGTTTCTCATTATGAAAAAAAATCCACTGACAATTATGTTTGTGATGAACTCTTTGGAGCAGCTACAGAGGAAACTACACAGGGAATTAACTGTCGTACATAAGAAGCATAAAGGGACAATACCAAACCTCATTTACACAGTAAAGATTGTATGAAATTTATATGTATTGGATGTAAATCTTACAAGGGTTGGTTTAACCTCCGGTTTGATTGACCATGTTGCAAAAGGAGGCATGTCTCAAAAGCATGAAAAGTTTGGAAAGCTCTGCTATAGAGATGAGAATTTTTTCCCTCCTGCCTACTTCTTTGGGCTTCTCATGTACCCAACGGCTCTCAAAATTCTCCTGGCATTGCATTCATTCACTTTGGTTGGAACCAGCAGCACAGGACTCCTCCATTACATAGATTTTCTTTCACTGCCTCTTTCCTACAGGATGTCAGTTTCTTGCCTTTGTGCGTCTTTCTTTCATAGGCTTGCCTCAAGACTTCACTCCTCTGAACCAAAGGAGCCTGTGATATTGGAACAAAAATAATGGCATGCAGTGAAAAAAATCCCTGAAGCACCGTACTGCCTTGAAGGAGTAAAGGGGAGCCCTGTGGCAACTGAGATAAAACCCATTTTCACCTATTTCTTAAACTCTATCCGACTTCTATATCGTCCAAGACAGTGTACCTGATTTCTTTGGTTTTTATTGCTCTGAATTGCATCTAAACAACTTGTGAATGCATACTAATTTTGAAACTGTTCTTTAAAAAATGAAAAATGCTTGGACCTTTTTCATCTTTTAAAAAATCAATTTAAAACAGTCTGTAGGAGTTTGGTTTTTATACATATAAGACACATGCACATATAGTAATATATAATGGATAGAGTCAACATGAGAATACCAGTCTTTATCAGATAAATACTGAATCCTTCAAAAGGAGGACGAGGTGAAAAAGTGGGAGCACCACTTGGTGAAGAAAGACTATGGGGTGATATTATTGTCCTCTTAATACCTCAAGGACTGTCACAGAGAGGAAGGGGTCCGTGCTCTTCAATCCCATAGAGTTGCAGTAGGATAAGATTTCATTGAACATTGAAAGGATCTTTAGATCTTACAGTAGTTCTTCTGCAATTGAATCAATTGCTTGGAGAGGTGATGGGCTCTCCATCTCCAGATTTCTTCAAAAAGAGGCTGGTCAGCTACCTGTTGGAGATGCTTTGACTGGAGATCTGGTGTTGTGTAGTAGGTTGGACTCAATGGTTCATAAGGTCCCTTCCAATTCTATGATTCCATTAGGTGCCTAGTTATGCCATCTGTTGCTGAACTGCTGAACTGAAGGTTGAATTGCTGACCTGAAGGTTGCCGGTTCAAATCCACAAGACGGGGTAAGCTCCCGTCTGTCAGCTCTAGCTTGCGGGGACATGAGAAAAGCCTCTCAGCTAACACATCCGGGCATCCCCTGGGCAATGTCTCTGTAGACAGCCAATTCTCTCTCACCAGAAACTACTTGCAGCATGTTCTCAAGTCACTTATGGCACAATAAAAAATCTGTTGCTGGTACTTAGGCAGCAAAATGTCTTGGGACAACTCTGTTCTATCAAGCCATGTAACAGTGCTGCCTCCTGGACTTCATCGCCAACTATGATAACCCCAAGAAATTTATCTGCTCTCGACAGTATGCCTATAGCCATGAGCAAACAAGTGTTTCTGATCAGGATGAGACCATTTCCCAAATGACTGTATTACACATGAGCTGTGTGTTGCATTACACTGCATTACACCTGAGCTTCGTAGACTGCATTACACCTGAGCTTTGTATAATTGTTCTCTACAAAGCTTCACTGCCACAAGCACAATACATCATAAGATAGCATTTCTGCCAGCTGAGGTTATGCCTCTAGTCCCGTGGTTCTCAATCTTCCTAATGCCACAACCCCTTAATCCAGTTCCTCATGTTGTGGTGACCCCCAACCATAAAATTATTTTTGTTGCTACTGTTATTAATAGTAATTTAAATATCTGATATGCAGGATTTATTTTCATTCACTGGACTAAATTTGGCATATATACCTGAAACACCCAAATCTGAATACTGATGGGATTGGGGAACATTGATTTTGTCATTTGGGAGCTGGGATTTATAGTTAACCTATAATCAAGGATCATTGTGAACTCCATCACTGATGGAATTGAACAAAATTTGGCACACAGAACTCCCATGACCAACAGAAAATATTGGAAGGGATTGGTGGGCACTGATCTTGAGTTTTGGATTTGTAGCTCACCTACATCTGGAGAGCACTGTGGACTCAAATAATGATGGATCTGGACCAAACTTGGCACAGATACTCAGTATGCCCAAATATGAACACTGGCAGAGTTTGAGGAAAATAGACCTTGACATTTGGGAGTTGTAGTTGCTGGGATTTTTCTGTCAAAGGGTTCCTAAGACCATCAGAAATATGTGTTTTCTGATGGTCTTTGGCAACCTACCTCATACACCCCTCGTGACCCCCCCCCCAGGGTCCCGACCCCCAGTTTCAGAAACACTGCTCTAGTCTGACCAGTCCTTAATTGGTCTTGGAGTCTTATTAATCCCTAAAAAGTAATAAATATTACATTGCATTCCGGATTGTAATCTCAATTCCTTCCCTGTTTTAAATAACAACAATAGTTATAACTTACAGAAGTAGATGCCTCACAACTACCTCGGCTGCTCCATAGGCATGTGGGTGGGAGGGATGGTCTTGTAACTTTACTGGCACACAATAGAAATGGCTAAAAACAGGATATTTTTTTCTATTGTTTAAAATCTTACTTTAAGTCAGTCCCTGATGCCTAAAGTTTCACACTGTATGCAAACCTTATTTTCTGTTTCATCTTGTAACCAAAAAAACTACTTATTATTCTGAAAAACCACAGGGAATAGGGAGGAATGATTGAAGTATATATTTCACATACATTTTTCTTGCCCTCTTGAGAATTACATTTGTTCCACAATACAATGGAAACCTATGAGATTTGGAAAGAACAGCTTGCACTTCTTAAAATTCCTGGGGTTGAGGCATCATTTTAATCAGAAAATATATTATGCAGCTTAGGAAGTTGAAACAGATAACGCAAAAGCGGAGACCTTTTGGATTAAGTGTGTTTGTGTCAGGGGGGAGCTGGGGAAGAATGCTTTAAACTTTGGGAACAACAGATGTTTTTATGCCTGAGTAAAGCCCAAGAGAAAGACTTTGGGGATGCGGAAGGAACTCCTCAGTAAACCTTTGAAAGATTTCCAGTTACAGCTTCCTTCAAAAAGAAATTGTCGTGGTTGCACATGCTTTATGGCCTATACATCTTACCAGTACCTCGTAAGCGTAGAGAGGCCATAAACTCACATAACATTCATGGAAAGCTTTAATGTATGTAGAGTCTGTAGGGAAAAGTGCTTATTAAATTTGCCAGATGCCACATTCATCTGCCTGGATGTTTTCATTAAGATGTTGCTCTCAGAATCTGGAAAGTGGCAAAGACTTTTTAGGTCTCCTCTCAACCCATCTTGCTATCTCATGTATAATTAACTGGCAATAAGAGCCATTGTTCATAGAACTGTTCCCAACCATATCCTGTCTTACATCAGTGTCTTCCTAAAAGTTTCTATTTTGTACCAGTTCATTTGCACATACTCTTTGGGGAGCTACTTCAGGAGAGAGAAATGCCTAAAGCAGCTGTTTTGTCTCATGCACTGAGTGATTCAAAGATGGTCAAAGACCTTTCACATTAGTGAGAAATGGTTTTCTTTATAGGGAGTGAGAGTCATTGTATATGGGGGTGTCCAAAGAATAACACCAGAAGACACCAAAAAACATCAAATAAGATTAAATGAGCTTTTTGATGCAGCTTCGTCAGTGATTAAGAATATATATAAAGAATCTTACGACAATACTTCCGGTAGTGGCAAGATGGCGGGTGCAGCAGAACGCTGAAGCTCTCCTTTAACTTCAGCGTTCTGACCTCTCCTATCGCTTGGCAGGGCTTGTCCCTCCCCCCAAAACTGCTGGACGAAGGCAGTAGGGAGCAAAACCGAAGACCCCGTGTGACCCTGCGTGAGTCAACAGGTGAAGGTGGGCAAAGTGAGGAGAAGGTACCTTTCAGCTGGCAGGGGCAGAACGCCGCCACTATTTTAAACAGCCAAGAAGCAAGGGGAAGAAGTTCTAAAGAAAAAAGCGAAGCTGCTTTGCGAAGGTAAATTACCCGTTCAGAGGTGACTGGAATAGATCCCGGGAGTGACTGGAGACAATATGGGACCGGCGGGCCGTAGAAAGTGAAGGACTGTCGGGAGGAAAGAAGCGAAGGGCGCGAGGTGCGCGTGGAAGAGTCAGCTGGCCTAAAAAGGGTATACGGCGTATAGTGCGTGGCGGCGAGGCTGGAAAGAGAGGGCTGGAAAGCGAGGGCTGGAAAGCGAAACAAGCAAACACAAAGTGGCGCGGTCACGGTAGAAGAAACTAGGAGAATTAAGAACTAAGAGAACAGAGAAAGCAAGGACACTAGACTTACTGAAGGACGATATTTGTTTGGATATTTGTTTGGATCATCTGGACCCGGCGGAGCAGCGCCCGACGAGGAGGCACGGAGTGGCAAGCGGAGCGAGAGGCGGTTTGGGAGAACAGAGGTCTCCATAGGCGCGGGAGTGCGAGCGTGAGCGCGCGCGTACGTGCGCAGGGACGCCCGCGCAGCGACGTACGAGCAGCAGCGATCACGTACGCGGGCGCGCACGCGTCACAGAGCAGAAGGTAGAGCGTGCAGAGCGGGCAGCTTCGCGGGAGAAATTGGTGTAGTTGGTGAAAAGAGAAGATAAGGATTGGCGTGGGAGGTGAAAGGAGAAGATAAGCCAATTTGACTGTGCCACGGTAAGAACAAAGCTGATCCAAAGCGGGAAGCAATTACTGGAGATACGGAATAGTGCGGTTATAGAAGAACGAGAAGGGTAATACAAACGAAAGACTATTCTTATAAAGAAGTGAAGAGTTGTGAAGAGAAGAAGGGACATCAGGGGTCTCGAAAGAAGCTGGGAACGGTTTATGGTTAGGTATTACCGATAGCAGTGTATGAATGGATATCACCTGTGCTGTCCTGTAATATATTGTATTGTATTGTGGGGTTCTGTACTGCTTAGGTGGGACCGGCAAACCTCAACTGGAATTTGGAATAGAGATCCAATAGGATTCCTATAAGATTGGCAAGGTTATATTAGGGGTACAATGGTAATGGTCCAGTGTTTATAAGTTCTCTAATGAAATAACAACTAACAGATAGCCAACAAATAAAAGTGCAGACAAACTAGTCGGGGGGATTCAGTGAGTAGGAGGAAGCAGAAGGATCATAGTGGGTAAACAAAATTCAAAAGTCAAAATTCGTTAACTTTGGTTTTAAGCAACAATAACTTTGCATTTAGATTTGACAGGCAGGGGTCAGTAGGTATTCGGAGATTCAGATATGAGCGCGGTAAAGGGCAAAATGGAGAAAGAGAAGGATAAGGACAGGGAAAAAAGAGGGGTAGGAAGAAAAGATTCGCTGTCGGATGAGTACAGTATTAAAGATGTAATGTTTGAAATCTTAAAATTACAAACAGAGGTAATTAAAATTCAGGAAAAGCAAGATATACAATTTAATAAAGTCAAAGAGGAGATGTTAAATTTGAGGAAAGAATTGAAGGATGAAATTCAAACATTGGTGAAAGAAGAAGTTCATAAGCTGAGGGAAGAGCTGGAAGTAACGAAACTAGAAGGTACAAGGAGGGCTGAAGAAAATAGGTTGATCCGTAATAATCAAATAGAAATGAGAAAGGAAATGAAAACACTTGATAAAGAGATCAAGGCAATTAAAATGCAGCAGGAAATTATGGAAATAAAAGAAAAAGAATTATATCTTAGATTACGGAATGTACAGGAAGGAGAAAGTGAAAATGTCAGAGATGTATGTACAGATATTATAGCCGAAATAATTAAAAAAACAAAGGAGGGGACAGAGCAAGAGATAGAGAGTGCATATAGGGCACAGTCTAGTTACTCAAAAAAACATAACACTCCAAGGGATATTGTGATACGTTTCAGTAAGAAGAAGACGAGGGATGATATTCTGTTAAGTAATTCCAAGACCCCAACATTCTATAAAGGGGAAAGAATAGCAATATTAAAAGAATTGCCAATTTCGGTCTTGGAAAGAAGACGCAAATACTTATTTCTAACTGATGAACTTAAGAAAAGGAATATTAGATTCAGGTGGGACAGAATTGATGGTTTGATGTTAACGTGGGAAGGGGCGAGGAAATGGATAACAAGCGAACAAAGTGCAAAGTTGTTCTATGAGAAATATCTGAATAAGGATAGCAAGACAGACAAAGTTAGAAAGGAGGATAGAAAAGAAGAATATCAAGGACAAGGTAAAAACGAGGATGAACAGAGAAGTGAATGGTCTATGAGTGACAAGGATGACTCAGGGAGAATGAAAAAAAGAATTCGAGAAAAATCCCCAGAGGATCTTATTAACTTAGCGGCAAATATTACGGAAAGTAAGGAGAGAGGAGAAGAAACTAAGAGAGAAGATGGCAGTTCATAGGCTTAAAATATACTCAAACAATGTAAACGGTTTTAATTCACCGAATAAAAGAAAGAAAATTTGGCATCATATAAAAAAAGGGAAGTACGATTTAATCTGTCTGCAAGAAACGCACATAGTACACAAGCACGGCGCAAATTTAATTCAAAATGGCTTGGGAAATATGTATTATGCGTCGGACTCAGTAAAAAAAAGAGGGGTGGTGACATATGTGAATAATAAGATTGTATCGGAGATATCATTTAAGGATTCGGAAGGAAGAGTCCTAGGAGTCACACTTAAAATAGGAGATAGAAGAATACTACTCTGCAATATTTACGCCCCAAATGGCTGTAAAACTAAATTTGTCAGCAATTTATACCAAAAGATTCTTGAGCATGAATACGAGGATTTAATAATAGTGGGTGACTTTAACGGAGTCGTAGATGCGGAGCTAGACAGGTCAAATATAAAGGGAACACCTAAAAAGGGGGGAAGCGGAAAGCTGCCCCCAAGTTTCATTCAAATGAAAGAGGATCTAGGGCTACAGGACATCTGGCGACATAGACATAGTAGAGAGCGGGATTACACGTTCCTATCGCAAAGACATCTGACATGGTCTAGAATAGATATGGTGTGGGGGACCAAATTGATAGCTTCACAAGTAGCTTCTATCCGAATACTACCAAGATTATACTCTGACCATGCCCCTATCGAAATTATATTGGAGGAGAAAAGGCACTCAAAGGGGGAGTACAGATGGAGGCTAAATGATATGTTGTTAAAAGAGCCTATGGACCAAAACAGGTATAGGAAGGCTCTGACTGAATACTTTCAACTGAATAATGAAAAAGACAGTGATATAAATTCTATTTGGGATGCAAGTAAAGCATATATCAGAGGACACTTCATACAACAGAATATAAGAAAGAATAGAGACAAAAGAGACAAACAAAAGGATCTAGAAGGAAGGATTACTGCCTTAGAGGAAAAGATTAAGACTAATCCGTCAGACAAGGAGTCAACTTTCAAATTGGAGGCAGTGAAAAAGCAAGTAGAAAGTTTACAATTAGAAGAAATTGGAAAGAAAATGACATACATAAGGCAACAAAATTTTGAAAATGCGAACAAGATAGGAAAATGGTTAGCGAGAAAGATAAATAAAAGGAAACATCAACAATACATTGATAAAATTCAAGAAGGTAATAACACATATTTGGAATGGAAAGAAATAGAAAATCAATTCGTTACGTATTACAGGAAATTATACACAGAAGATAATATCTCAAGGGAGAAGGTTATGCAATATTTAGGGAGACAAAACATTAAGAAAATATCAGAAAGTCAAAGAGAATGTTTGAACAAAAAAATAGAAATAGAAGAAATTGAGAAAGCCATTCAAAGATTGCCCCCTAATAAAGCCCCTGGGCCGGACGGGCTAACATCTATTTACTACAAAACATTCCACGATATACTATGTTCTCCTTTACAAAAGGTTATGAACAGAATTTTAGAGGGGGGCAACGTCCCGCAAACATGGGAAAATGCCAATATAGTATTGATCCCAAAAAAAAACACGGATAATGTCAAAGTCGCTAACTATAGACCAATCTCACTGACAAATGTAGACTATAAAATCTTTTCCAGCATTCTGGCGGATAGGTTGAAAAATGTGTTGGTTGAAAGAATTCATGAGGATCAATGTGGATTCTTACCAGGCAGACAACAAAAAGAAAATATAAGAGTACTTCTAAATGCTATTGAGTATTATGAAAAAAATAGACAAAAAGAGGTAGCCTTCTTATTTTTAGACGCCGAAAAGGCTTTTGACAGTGTAAACTGGTTCTGCATGTTTGAAATACTGGCAGAAATGGACATAGGGTTTTTCTTTAAGAACGCTATAAAAAAGATCTACTCACAACAAAGGGCAAGAATTATAATAAACGGACAATTATCAGACACAATAGAAGTAGAAAAAGGAACAAGGCAGGGGTGCCCCCTATCTCCTCTTCTTTTTATCTTAACAGCAGAGATTCTTCTGGAGGCAATTAGGAAAAGAGAGGATCTGAAGGGACTGAGAACTAAAAATAATAGTTTTAAAATACGAGCCTATGCAGATGACATAGTGTGCATAATTGAGGACCCCTTGAACCAGATAATGGCATGGATGGAAGCTATTGAAAGCTTCGGGGAGGTAGCCGGAATAAAGATAAATAGGGATAAAACTAAGATTTTGACAAAGAATATGTCACAAACACAAAAAGCGGCAATACAAATAAAAACAGGGATTGAAGTAGTCAAAAAAATCAAATATCTTGGGATAGAGTTTACTGCAAGCAATACTCAACTGGAAAAAAACAATTATGATAAAAAATGGAGAGAAATAAAGAAGAAATTAAAGAGGTGGGAGTCATTACCGATTTCCCTCCTAGGAAAAATTGCAATAATAAAAATGAAGGTCTTAGCTGAAATTCTATTTCTATTTCAGAACTTACCTATTCTGAAAAATAGAAAACCACTGGGTGAATGGCAGAGAGAAACGAATAAATTTATTTGGGGCAGGAAGCGCGCAAGGATTAAATTTCAATATATGAAGGACGATACGCAGAGAGGGGGTCTGGGTGTTCCGGACTTTCAATTGTATTATGATGCTGCCGCACTGGAGTGGGTTAAGGATTGGGCCACCCTGAAGAAAACCAGGCTTCTGGCTCTAGAAGGCCAGGATCTGAACAAGGGTTGGCATGCTTATATATGGAAAAGGGAAGGTTTCAAAGAGAGGAATTTTAATAATCATTATCTTAGAAAAGCTCTATTGTTAATATGGGAAAAATATAAATCTAGATTTCTTAGCAAGACTCCATTATGGCTATCGCCACTTGAATTAGAGCATAAAAGAGAGATTCCCAAGGAAAGGTGGTTGACATATAAGCAATTGTTAAAGATAGACAACTCTGGAATACAGCTTAAACCCTTCGAGGAGATTAAACAAATTGAGCCATCCATAACCTGGCTAAATTATTGGCAGATCAGGGAACGTTTTAAAGCAGATAATCAAATAGGTTTTGAGAGAAGTAACACAGTGTGGGACAAGGTACTAAAACTCGAGACAAGAACAATAAAAATGTTATATCAGCAACTGCTAATATGGGAAACTGAAGAGGTTCACGTTAAAGAAAATATGATTACATGGGCAAGGGAATGCGGGCACACTATAATGTTCGGGGAGTGGGAAAGATACTGGCAAAAGAAAATTAAATACACATATTCAACTATGTTAAAAGAAAGCTGGTATAAAATTTTTTACAGGTGGTATATCACACCAGCAAAATTAGCAAAATTTAATAAAGGAAAGTCGGGTGACGAATGTTGGAAATGTAGGAAATCAAAGGGGGATCTTTATCATATGTGGTGGGGGTGTAAGAAGATAAAAGGTTTCTGGAGATCAATTCAGAAAGAGATGGAAATCATTTTTCAAAGAAAGTTTGTATTAAAACCTGCATACTTCCTATTAGGACTAACAGATTTTTTTAAGGACTTGAAAAACTGTTCATATACATGATAAGTGCAGCCAGATTGGTGATTGCGAAGAAATGGAAGACACCGGAAGTCCCGTCACTGGAACAATGGATACTTAAACTAATGGACATTCAGAATATGGACATCTTAACGCAGATAATTTCACAAAACACTCATAAAGGAATAAAAACGGACTGGAGTAAACTATGTACATACTTAAAGGAAAAAAGGAATTTGGACACATAAAGGAAGCATTCTCGGGGACTAAGTTTTTTTTTGCTACGGGGCATGAGAATAAAAGAGAATTTTTCGAACGTCAAACGCAGAGCAGGGGAGCTGGAAGGTCTAGATGGTGGGGGGTATAGGGGGAAGGTAGTTGTGTTTATTTGTATGTTTAATGTTTTTTTTCATTTATTTATTTATCTTTTTTTTTTTCTCTCTTTTTTTTTTTCTCTTTTTTTTTTTTTCTCTATGTCTACGTGTGGTTCGCATGTGTTCCCCTGTTTTATTCTATCTATAATATAATAAATAAAAGGATGAAAAAAAAAAAAAGAATCATTCTTACATGGTTTTACTTCTTTTTTGTATGTAATCTTTATTAACAATTTTCAGAACATATTTAAAAGAGGAGGGGTTGGGAAGGGGCAATGGTATATGGGGGAGAGGGAAAGAAAAAAGACAAGGAGCCAAAAGGAAGAAAAAAGGGAAGAAAAGAAAAGAAAGAAGGGGGTGTTATGCCTTCGAATATTCTTCTTTGCGTTGCTTTATTACTCTTAAGTCTCTTCTATTAATTAAAATGGTCTTTTCCTCTTTTTAACCTTTCATTCTTTATCTCAAAATTTAGTTTATTAAATTGTTATTAAATATTCATGTAGTCCTTAAAAAGCCGTCAGTCTGTTAGTTTAATAAGTCTCCCTGTGTGTTTCTTTATTTAAAATGTTGATCTATCCATACCTCACAACCTCTGAGGATGCTTTCCATAGATGTGGGCAAAACGTCAGGAAAGAATGCTTCTGGAACATGGCCATACAGCCCAGAAAATGCATGACAACCCAGTCATTCCGGTCATGAAAGCCTTCAACAACACAATCTATCCATGTCCATAATTTCCATAGCTTTGTCTAACCAATGGTCTTTTGATGGTATTTCATCTTTTTGCCAGTTTCTTGCATACGCCATCCTTGCTGCCGTTGTCAAGTAAATAAATAAAATGTCTTTATTTGTATTCATGTCAATGTCCATGTCTGTTAATCCTAATAAAAATATTCTGGCTTCATTTGAATTTTTATTTTTAAAATCTTTTGACATGTCTCCTGTACCATTTTCCAGTTGTTTCTAGCTTTTTTGCAGGTCCACTATATATGGTAAAATGTGCCATCTTGTGTTCCGTATTTCCAGCATTTGTTCTATGTTCTCTTGTACATAGTCCCTAATTTTTGTGGAGTCATATACCATCGGTACATTACTTACAGTATCCAAGGAAGGCCCTGGGATACTGAACCAGTGTCTGGCTGCTGTGTTGGCCTGGATGAGGGTGAACAAGCTGAGACTAATCCCGACAAGACAGAGGTCCTCCAGGTCAGTCGTATGTCTAATCGGGGTATTGGGTGGCAACCTGTGCTTGACGGGGTCGCAATCCCCCTGAAGGCACAGGTCCGCAGCTTGGGGGTCCTCCTGGACTCGGGGCTGACACTTGAGGCCCAGGTGTTGGCCGTGGCCGGGAGGGCCTTTGCACAATTAAAACTTGTGCGCCAGCTGTGACCATACCTCGAGAAGTCAGATCTGACCATGGTGGTCTATGCCTTAGTTACCTCTAGACTGGATTATTGCAATGTGCTCAATGTGGGGCTGCCTTTGAAGACAGCCCGGAAATTACAATTAGTCCAACCTTCGGCAGCCAGGTTTCTAACTGGAGCAAATTACAGGGCGCGTTCAACGCCACTGTTTAAGGAGCTCCATTGGCTGCCGTTTATCTTCCGAGCCCAATTCAAGGTGCAGGTCATTACCTACAAAGCCCTAAACGGTTTGGGACCCACCTACCTTCGAGACCGCATTTCCCCCTATGAACCCGCACGATCTCTTCGCTCGTCAGGGGAGGCCCTCCTCTCGCTTCCACCACCTTTGCAGTCGCGGTTGGTGGGGATGAGGGAGAGGGCCTTCTCCGTCGTGGCCCCCCAGCTTTGGAACTCGCTCCCCAGGGAGATCAGGCAGGCCCCTACCCTCCTCTCCTTTCAGAAGAGCCTGAAAACCTGGCTCTTCCAGAAGGCCTTTGATGACTGATCCCTGTGGGATTGACCTGTTTGCCTACTCAGTATTAGACCCTCAGGTATGCCTTCCCCAGTATTATAATTGCACTGTAATTGACTATGACAGCTGGTTAATCTCCCCTCCCCGTTGACATCGACATATTCTGCACCTTGACCCAGATCGTTGGGATTTTAAGATTTTATTTTGTATGTGACTTTTATGACTGTTTTTGTTGTTGTTTGATGTTTTATTGTTGATTGATCTGTTTTTACTGTTTGCTTTTGTTTTTATATTATTGTTCCGGGCTTGGCCCCATGTAAGCCGCCACGAGTCCCTTCGGGGAGATGGGGCGGGGTATAAGAATAAAGTTGTTATTATTATTATTATTATTATTATTATTATTATTATTATTATTGTTGTTGTTATTATTCCCATTACACTAGCCACCACACCCTAATTATAGTGTCTTAACTCTTTTACAGGTGGTTTGGCCAGAGGTATTGACTCAGTTATCACTTAGAAAATACCAGGTAATTTCCAAATTTTGACAAAAACCCTGTTACAGGCAGAAGTAGACTAAGCGAGGTAGATCTCTTCCTGAATCAGCTCTCTCATGCAAGATCAGAAATGTAGACAGGTATTCTAACATATTGGTTGGCATTGTGCTAGCAAATTACAGTTGCAAAAGTTGAACTTACACCATCACAACTTTGTTGGAAGTCCAGAATTTTCCCTAAACCTATCTTGAAAGCAGCACAATCCTCTCCGCCAAACATTTGCATATTGTCAAAGTGTATGAGGATGAAAGGATTTTCTTGTATCTGGACCTCCTGCAAAGATGTCACCAACAGAGACCTAAGGAAAACCTGCTGGAGGCCTCTGTACATGTCTGTTGCAGGGCATCCACTAACTTTAAAATAGCTCACTGTATCCCCACTGATGCCTTTGTTCTCCAACAATGTAACCATGTAAGCTTTGGATGTGTGTGTGTGTATGCACTACTTACAAAGTGGGCTGAGGGGAGCACTGGGAATCACAGCCATGAAGATGTTGTTACACGATGCACAAACATCTCCTGCTGCAGGATCTTAGCCCTCATTTTGTCAAGACAATGTTGTACAGACTACAGCAAATGTTGATTTATTCATTCATTTTACACGAGGAAGACATTTTTTGTTCAGTAGATTGTTGTTTTCAAACATCCCTATTAAAACTCTGAACGCCCCAGGCAGCCTTCCGCATGGAATGCTAAGAAATATTTTTTAATACTACCAACTATTGATATTGTTTCTTCCTTTCTCCCCTAACATTTTCTTCTTTAGTCAGTTGCGGTTTCTTCCTCCAAAGTTCTGCAGACCCAACTTACAGCGCCATAATGAGGTGCACCTGCTTGTCAATTAACTTACATCCTCGTTGAGGCATTTGCTACAGCTCAGTGCACTGGAGCTATTAACCCTCACCTTGACATCCATCAACAACTCTTGGTAGGTGCTTGCTTGCATACAGACTACACAAATATTTCACAGCATAGCCATTTGTTATCTGTTAGGAGAATGTGATGCTTACCACAGAATTTCAAAACTTAATAGATAGAATTTCAGTATTAACATGGCAAAATTGTTATTAATTGAGTAACTAATTTATTAAATGAGAGACAATCTGAAAAAGCCAACAGATTTAACATTTTTCGGATGGTTCTTTACTCAATGCCTCATTCTCTTTATTTTTTGCAAAGCAACTATTTGCTTTTTGTAAGCTCCCTCTCATTGAATAGCTGAGTTAGTTCCAACAAGTAATAAGGACAGAAGTCAAAGGGCAGCTAAAATTGGTAGTCTACCTATTAGGTAAAGGTAAAGGTTTTCCCCTGACAGGCATGTAGCTCCGGGGGGGGGGGGGGAGGGCTTGAGTGCATGGAGCACTGTTACCTTCCCGCCTGAACGGTACCTATTGATCTACTCACATTTGCATGTTTTTGAACTGCTAGGTTGGCAGAAGCTGGGGCCAATAGCAGGAGCTCACCCCGCTCCCTAGATTTGAATTGTTGACATTTCAGTCAGCAAGTTCAGCAGCTCAGCAGTTTAACCCGCTGCACCATCAGGGGCTCCCAGTCTACCAATTAGCAGATAGAAACTCCCCATCTGTTCCAGGCAATTGATTTCTGGAGCTCCTCATCCTGGGTATTTTTCTGGGATCTATGTGGGAATCAAAAAACAGGAGAGAAATGATAATAGAATCATAGAATCATAGAATTGTAGAGTTGGAAGAGATCTCACAGGCCATCCAATTCAACCCCTACCAAGAAGCAGGAAAGTCACATTCAGAGCACCACCGATAGATGGCCATCCCGCCTCTGCTTAAAAGAATGGTAAACAGGTAAACAGATGAGATTGTAAGAGACAGAAAAAGGAGCATTGCCAATGTAATTGAATTAGATTTTGAATTTATTAAAGATTATACTTACTGCTGAAAGATAGTTAGCACCTATTAGAAAGGTGACTTATAAAGTATAATATATTATTTTCACATTTCAAAGAATAACTGAAATTATTTTTGCATTTAGCACAGCAGTTTAGCCCACTGTGCTAAGGAAGGGTTTAGCAGAATGGGCTAAACCGCTAGCTGCAGAAAATCCTGCTGATCAAAAGGTCGGCAGTTCAATCCCAGGTCAGGGTGAGCAGCTGCCGAGAGCCCTAACTTCCTACCCACCTAGCAGATCAAATGAAAATGTGAGTAGATAAATAGGAACTGCTTTCAGCAGGGAGGTAATAAAGACACCCGTAAGGACATGCCAGGTGATTCAATCAGAAGACATCTAAGGATGACAAAGCTTCTTGGCATGGAAGATGGAGCGACAGCACCCCCTCCCCATGGCCAGAGTCAAGCACAGCCTCCAGATCCTAGAAATGGAAAAGATGGGGAAAGCCCTCACCTCTGTTTATGTTGTCTGTCCTGTTAGTTGGCAATGAATGTTTGCCGTATATGTGTTCTTTAATCTGCCCTGAGTCCTTTCGGGGAGATAGAGTGCAATATAAATAAAGTATATTATTATTATTTGAAATGTATTTATTTACTGTTTCAGAAGTGAATTGAGAATACTGTTATAGTGTATAGAAAAACCACAAAGTTAAAAACTTGGCATTATACTAAATTTCCTTTGACCAGAAGCTGGCCACTTCTAGCGCCTCTATTGTCGCTGTAAGAAGGTGCTCCATTGTGCATGTGGCAGAGGTCAGACTGCATTGTAGTAAGTGGTCTGTGGGTTGCTCTTTTCCACACTCGCATGTCATATGTTCCACTTTATAGCCCCATTTCTTAAGGTTAGCTCTGCATCTCGTGGTCCCAGAGCGCAGTCTGTTCAGCGCCTTCCAAGTCGCCCAGTCTTCTGTGTGCCCAGGAGGGAGTTTCTCATCCGGTATCAGCCACTGATTGAGGTTCCGGGTTTTAGCCTGCCATTTTTGGACTCTTGCTTGCTGAGGCGTACCTGTGAGTATCTCTGTAGATCTTAGGAAGCTATTTCTTGATTTAAGGCATTGGCCAGAGAATGGGCCGGAGATGTCAATGCTTTGGTCCTTTCATTACAGGTTGCAACTTTCCGACGGATGGTAGGTGGTGCATCTAAACATCTAAATAGTACTAAATGTTTGTGGCTTGTAATAGAAACACGCTCTTATCTCATCCTTTTTGTCATTGTCTCAACACAGACCATGAGTCAACATTTGAAATGTCTAATATTCTTCCACCATGTAGAAAAGCTATCTTCTATCAATATAAAATTAGGATAACAGTTACAGTTATAGTGTAAAAGGAGTGAAGTTTTTCCTAATGTGTTTCAGTCATGTTAATTTAGTTATGACTTAGTTATTGCAAAAGGAAATAATTACAAGCAATTTGTTACTTTAATTAGTTACTTCTACTATCAGACTAGCAGGGTTCCCCACTCCTCCCAGTCATCTATTTTTTCCTTCCACTGATCAAATCCAGCATTTCCTTCCACTGATCAAATCCAACCTGAGGGTTGAGACCCCCTGGGGGGGGGTCATGAGGGGCATTCAGAGGGGTGGCCAAAGACCAGTATTTTCTGTTGGTCAGGGGGGTTCTGTGTGGCAATTCTATCACTGGTGGGGTTCAAGGGGCTCCTTGATTGTAGGAGAATTATAAATCCCAGAAACTACAACTCCCAAATGTCATGGTCTATTTCCACCAGTGTTCAAATTTGGGTATATTGAGTATTTCTGCCAATTTTGGTCCATATCCATCATTGTTTGAGTCCTCTCTGGATGTAGGTGAACTACAACTCCCAAACTCAAGGTCAATGCCCACCAGGCCCTTCCAGTATTTCCTGTTGGTCATGGGAGTTCTGTGTGCCAAGTTTGGTTCAATTACATTGTTGGTGGAGTTTCAAATGCTCTTGGGTTGTAGGTGAACTATAAATCACAGCAACTACAACTCCCAAATGACAAAATCATCCACCCACCAACCCATCAGTATTCAAATTTGGGGTGTATCGGGTATTTGTGCCAAATTTGGTCCAGTGAATAAAAATACATCCTGCATATCAGATATTTACATTATGATTCATAATAGTAGCAATATGACAGTTATGAAGTAGCAAGAAAAATAATTTAATGGTTGGGGGTCACCACAACATAAGGAACTGTATTAAGGGGTCGCGGTATTAGGAAGGTTGAGAACCACTGATCTAATCCATCCAAGCTTGCATCAGGACCAAGGACAAGGATGTTCTGACTGCAAGCCTAACACGTATACAAAACCAGAGACCTACAACATGGCAATTCTGCTATGCAAGTATGTTCCCATGTCAAAACAATTTCCAGAAGGATAGATTGTTTCAGATCATAATTAATTGTGAATCAGGGATCTCAACATCCAACTAAAAATTCAGTCATTAAAACAATTATTCCCATTAATTGCTTCTTTTTGGAAGACATGTATTTTGCAGACAAGGAATGTATGTGAACTGGATTATACGGCAAAGAAAACATGTTTATTTGCACTGCAATAAGACAGAGCCTTTATACAATTCAAAATTACACAACTGGTGAGATAGCTCTTTTGTATTGCAGGCTGGATTCTCCCTTTCTTTAAACTAAAGGTGGGTTTGTGATAGCTATCTTTATACACTGGCACAAATATTAAGTGAAATCTCTTCCTTGAGGGTTAGCTTGCAATCGTATGTATATTTGGACTACAATTGCCCAATGGTCACATATTCCAGTTGCAAATAATGAAAACTGCAGGTCTACAATGACTATGCTCTTCAGAATAAACACAACGTTCCATCTGATGAATATACTTTCTGAATATGGGAGAGTGTTAAATCAACACATGTTTATCTTCCTTGAACCATATTTGATTGTATTTTAATGGCAAATATCCCAGCAGGCCTATGAGCTATAACTATTTTTGATGTGGTTAACAGCTATGATAAATTTACTTCTTTCATGGGTAAAATTAGAAGCTCTCTCCTTACTAGCAACTCTAGCATCATCCTTAAAGCTAGTGCCAAAGCCAAAGCATAAGATTAGAAGCATTCTTTCCAGAATGTGCTCTGCATGCATTAATAATTATATATTCTGTGGAATGGAGTCCTCGGTCTAAAGAGTTATAATGGTGGAATATAGTCCTAAGGCTTAAGTGCAAACAGAAGTTGTAGAAGGAGAATTCATTGACTCTAAAAAAAAGTAATCAGGGATGTCATAAATATAAAGATAGCAGTGCACTATCTGCTCAGTCACCATCCATGGCTGCATTTAAACCTAAATTGGTCCACACTGTCCTCATCATGTAATATACAAATAATTTATACTGTATAACCTCAACTTCTATGTATCCTTTTTATAAAGCGTTCCCAGAGAAAAGTAGGGTCTCACTCTGCTTATGTGTACATTTCGGAAACTATGGCATCTGGTATGAAGATTTTTTATTTATGTACATAGGTATTTATATATTCCACTAGCTGTACCCAGTCATCATTTCTGTGGCCCAGTTTGGTTCAATGGAAAAAAAACTCAGGAAAGGGTTCTTTCTCCCATCCTGGACCTTCCACAGATATATAAAAAAAAGCCTCCCACAGGATGGTAAAACATCTGGTGTTCTCCTGGGTAGCATCCTTGCTGACGGCCAATAGTCTCATACCAGAAGCAACTTGCAGTTTCTGAAGTTGCTCCTGACACCATTTCCATGGCTAGGCCTCAGAGCCTCAGCCTTGTGTAACTCCTCACGAGAGGCGAGGAGGCAGGCCTAGCCTTTCCTTGTGCTCCTGCCCACACTGGTTGCTAAAGGCTGGAGGCTGCTTGGCCGTTGCTTGTATCATTACTAAGGGGAGGAGCCGTCTGTTATGACGGTTGCTAAGGGAGGAGGGAAGTGCTTGGCCAATTTCTAAGGAGAGGATCCATCTATTTGGACAGTAGCTAAGGGAGAAGGAGACTGATTGACTATTGCTTAGGGGTATGATTTTACCTTTCTCATGTGTGTCAGGTTTGTGAGAGTAGGCTTAAAACACACATAAATTTGAAAGCTATGTTGTGTCCAAATTTCATAGCATTCAGTGGAGTAGTTTGGGAGTTATGAGGTCCCTCACTGATGGACATTACATTTTTATTTATATTGATTGATAGTTCATTCTGTTTTAATGTTTGTATGTGTGTAGATTTTAAATTGTATTGAAATGCTTTTAATGTAAGCTGCTTTGAATCTCCTTACTGAGAGAAAAAGCAGGGTATAAATAAACATAATAATTGTTATTATAGACTCTGCAATGAAGTAGACAAAACAATGGATCACATCTTCAGCTGCTGCAAGAAAATCATGCAGACGGACTATGAGCAGAGGCATAATACCATTGCTCAGATGATCCATTGGAACTTGTGCCACAAATACCATCTGCCTGTGACAAAAAAAAAACTTGTGGGATCATAAGCCTGAAATAGTTACAGAAAATTAACATGTCAAACTACTCTGGGACTTCTGAATTCAGACTGGCAGAGTTTTGGAGCACAATACTCCTGACCTCACGATTGTGGAAAAACATGAAGTATGGATTGTCGATGTTGCAATTTCAGGCAACAGTAGAATTGATGAGAAGCAACTGAAAAAAGTTGACACTATATGAGGATTTAAAGATTGAACTGCAAAGACTCTGGCACAAGCCAGTAAAGGTGGTCCCAGTAGTGATTGGCACACTGGGTGCAGTGCCTAAAGACCTTGGCGAGCACTTGAAAACAGCTGGCACTGACAAAATTACCATCAGTCAGCTGACGTGTGATCCAATACAACAACCAGCATAGTGATCATGTTTTCTGTGTATTAATCTTGTTGTATATCTAACAACAACAACAACAACAACAACAACAACAACAGCCACATAATGCCATGTGTTCCCAAACCTGGGACTCAAAGTGATTTACAAAAATATAACAGATAATCACTCATCAATAGAAAAATACTAAAAAATAATTAGCCTCTAAGCAGAATCCAGAGCAATTTAAAAGCTACATTACAACCAAGAAACAAGAACAGTACCATGCAACAATTGAAAGGCGTTTTCTTTTAAATGGTTCTCAACGACCTGCCAAAATGTGAAATTCTTCACTTGCCATTGGCTCCTGTCCTGCATTCTCATCAGACATGTTTGGGAGGACTGTAAGACAGACAGGGACTCCTTGAAGATCTCAAAACCCAGGTGAGTTCATATGGGCAATGCAGAACTTCAAATAACATCTGAGCTTGACAGCGCTTCATAGGCCATAACCAGTATTTTGAATTGTGCCCAGAAACAGATTGGTAGCCAGTGAAGTTGCCACAACAAGGGAATTGTGTGTAACTAATCTTGATCAGTAGTCTGGCTGCAGCTCTTTAGACCAGTGGTTCCCAAACTTATTTGGCCTACCACCCCCTTTCCAGAAAAAATATTACTCAGCGTCCCCTGGAAAGGGGGGCATGGCTTCGAGGGGTGGGCATGCCTCCTGCTCAAGAGGGCAGGGCTGAGCCTCTCCCCAGTCCAAGATGCAGTGCTGGGAGGGGGAGAGGGAGGTGGGCGGGGCCACAAATGGGCAGCCAGGACTGGGATGGGCGGAGTTACAAGCTCTGAGGCAGGGCTGAGCTTCTATCCCTGTCCTGCGGCGCCTGCCAGGACACAGGGGGCGGGGCTAGAGGAGGGGGCGGGGCCTCTTCCCAAGTGCCTGATGGGGCTGAACCTCTATATCCCGCCCCCATGTTCTAACAAGCACCTCATGGGAGGTATAAAGAGGTTCAGTCCTGTCTCGCGCTCTTGGGAAGAGGCCCTGCTCCTGCCCTTAGCCCCGCCCTCTGTGTCCCAACAAGCACCTCAGGAGAGGTATAGATTCTCAGTCCTGTCTCGGGCTCTTGGAAAGAAGCCAGGGCCACACCTCTAGCTCTGCCCCCTGTGTCCTAACAGGCACCTCAGGTGCTCAGCCCTGTCTTCGGCACTTGGGAAGAGGTGCCGCCCCTCCCCTGGCCCCGCCCCCATCTCCTAATAGGTGTCATCACTGCCCCCCTGGATTGCTGCAGTGCACACCAGGGGGCAGTAGCACCCACTTTGGGAATCACTGCTTTAGACCAACTGAAGTTTCCATACACTCCTCAAAGGCAGATCCACATAACAGATACTATGGTAATCCAGTGGAGTGTAACTAAGGCTTGTGGCACTTTGGGAGGTCAGAATTCCCTAGGAATTGGCACAACTGACCCACAAGTTTTAACTGTGCAATTGTACTTCTGGACACTGCCCATATTTGAGCTTCCCAACTCAAGGATGAACCCAGGAATATTTGTTCTTATGTGCCTTCAGATTGTTTCTGACCTATGACAACCCTATCACAGGATTTTCTTGGCAGGAATTGTTCAGAATGGTTTTACTTTTGCTGTTACTAATGCCCCAGAACTGCCATGAAAAAAGTTAAGTTGGAAAATAGCTTTACTGTGTCACTCTAACAAGAACGGAACAGCAACAAAAAAGCTCCTAACTCCACCAAAATACACTTATGCCCAGTATCATCTAATGACAAAATTGTATAAAAGTACTATCTGTACAAGGTCTAGTTCAGAAATTATGCGTTGAGTGTGCCTTTTGATTTGCTCCATGGTTTTCTTTCATCCAATAATGCTAAATAGTTAAGAGATGCTTGTGTGCCAAGCACTCTCTACCCACCCTGCCCATCTCTTCAGATAATGAAGCAACTGAAGAAAAAAATCCATCTTGATTAATGGACACACAGACATATATGTTTTCATAATTTTAAAAGGGAAGAGACAAGGTGCTTTGCTTTATTTTTCATATGAAGAAGCAAACTTTGGAAATCTGCCACAAGGCTTTCCATAAAACTTCAGACGTTTTTTTTTTAAGGATATGCATTATCAGCTTGAAAAGGTCATGAAGCTTCCCCTTCAGAAAGAAGGCAGGCTCGCTTCCTCTCATCCAAATAATCACTACAATCTGGCTGTTTCCTGAGAAGGGATTTCAATTGTCCCATATTTAATTAAAAGCAAACCCATAAAGATCTCGGTTAAACAATCTGGGTGTAAAATGTCTCTCAGCTTTGTTCCCATCTCTTTTTGTCATTGCAGCTTTGTTTGATCGCACCCGACATTGCTGCTTTTTGTTGTGCGAAAGCATTTCTCTCTGCTGAAGGCCAGACTATCTCCAGCCCTGAGCAGAATCCTCAAACTGTAGCTCACCACTATGTCAACAGCTAATTAATTTCATTCCACCCTCAGATTTCACAGTGTGCTTATTATAGGAGTTACCATTGGTTACTGTGGACTCATCCCATTATTCTCAATGCAAATGATGACTTGCAGATTGAGAGCTGGCTGGTGGCAAACGCTACAAGGTCTCATGATGAGTGTGAAATTAGCATGGATCTCTTGGCTGTTCTGCACAAAATACATGATGTAAGTTACTGCCCTGGTTTCAGGAGGGACAAATAACTTTTAAATAGATTATCTGCCCTGACTAAATGCATGGAGGTCCAAGAGAAGATTGATTTCCAACTGAATAGGAGCACAGCCACAAAACAGCTGCCCACAATAGTATCCCACGGGGAGCATTAGAAAACTACATTAAAAAGAAAAGAGATGGACAGTCATACCTCAAGATTTGCAGATTTTGTGGATTTGATTAATTGATTAAAATGTGCTTTCTCTAGGTCATCCAGTGTTAACATCTTGTAGTCAAATTTCTTCAGTTGTGCTGAAAGAATAAGAGATTTCTAAAGAAAACATTCTCTAGGCTCTCCAGTGTGATTCTATGGTCAACTTTCAGTGGAATTAAACCATAGAATTATGCTGGAAGACTTAGAAATGTTCTCTCAGGTTAAAAAAAAATATTCACAGGGGTCCTGTGCCCCTAATTCCTAACTGAAGCAAATGTGGAAGGCTAACTACCCAGATTGCAAAATTTAGTGAAGATATTCAGAGTTAGTAGGCTATATTAGATATCAAATTTGATATTTGCTGAGACCACACATACTGCCATCTGAGAAAATGCCAAATTTACTTTGTTCACTCTGCACCTTCATGTGGGTTGGGAAGCACATCATTTCTGTCTCAATGCACACCACTTGGATTGGCTTTAACACAGTCTGTGCTAATCCCAGAGTAATTTTTAGCAGTAAAGTAGGGCAGGACAATAGCACAGGATGAAGTGACGTACCAGCTAGGATGTACATGCACATATCCAGTTCCAACTAAGTCACATGCTGTTGGCTTCTGGTCCATGGAAAGAAAGATACAGTTGTAGTCAATAAGTACAAATAGTGTCAGTCTCTGGTCTGTGTCCCCCAATAACACTACCAGGTAGTTTAAGAGACACTTCTCTAAACACTTTGGGAATTTTTGAATTTCTGAGTATCTGGAGGGTGGAAGAGACAAGGTTCCACACTGCTTAGAGTGCTATGAAA
Source organism: Anolis carolinensis (assembly GCF_035594765.1). Classification (NCBI taxonomy): domain Eukaryota; kingdom Metazoa; phylum Chordata; class Lepidosauria; order Squamata; family Anolidae; genus Anolis; species Anolis carolinensis. The sequence goes on from NC_085845.1 coordinate 55,827,819, forward strand.
AATATCCACTCTCAAATAAGTAACATGCTGAAGAATCATTACAGAGGTTCCCCAGAGGACTGTCTTATCCACTCACTGAGTTAGTTGATGTTTGTACTTTTCTGGAGTCAATTTAAGAGCAGAATTGATAAAACAACAAAAAACTAGGATCTTGTTTCCATAAAGATGAAGGCTAGTAATTATCATCTAATTATATTTAACTAAGTCCTTGGATGGGAGCCTGCCAATGAATACCAGGTGCCGTAGGCTATATGTCAGAGGAAAGAACTGGCAAAAACAATTCCCTTACCCAAGATTGGATCCATGCCAGGGCTATATTCCAGCCCTGTTTGACCCAATTTAATGTCATATTCTTACTAATCTGAACCTGATTTGGTATTGATAGCTAGCTGCTATACATTTCTCTCGTGCAAGGTCTCATCAGCACAAAAGGGTGTTTCCTACCATTGTTCAAGTGTTTGCTGTATCAGATTGGTCACATGACTGGAGACTTCTTTTTTCCACTTAGAATTGGTCATTGTCAAATGTCCTACCAAAAGAAGTATCATTTTTTTTTGCATTTATTTGTTCCCTCAATAAACCTATTCTTTTGGTGCAGGGAAGGCAAATGAATACAGGTTAAAGACCAAAGAAGTGTCAAAATTCCAGCTACCATCTATTTGTCTGTAGTTCAAACTTCTCTCAGACTATCAATTGCTAGACTGACACAAGAACTGGCAATTGAGTGAGAGAAGTTGCTGTTCAATCTCTGCAATAGAGCTTTCCAAACATTTCATGTTGGTAATACGCTTTTTAGACTTGCATTATTTCGTGACATGGTAATTCAGTGTTACTAGCAAACCAGGGGTTAAACCAACCCCTTATAAGAGATATGGAGACGTACTTAAATTGTAATAGCAAAATGTATCAGGGCACATCATATCTCATGAAAATCTTTCATTTATATTTTTAAAAATATATGATTTGTAAGATAATAACATACATTTCCAAGATTTCTGTCATATATGAGTAATAACATGTAAATATGTGCAATATTTTCAAATGACACAAATAAAAGAACTATTTACTATGTTAATGAGGTGCAGAGAAGTCTGGAGCATGTCTTTTAACTGTTCTAAACACTTCCTCACATGACTTGGCCCTGTGTGTTTTCTTACTCCAGAGGTTTCTCCTGTTGTGTGGCACCACAGGGCTGCTTCTGTCAAGCCCTTGTGGATAGAAGGTGTCACCTGCAGCAGCCATCCAATGGCATCACCATACTTTCATTGCTCTGGCAAGCTGGGTGCCATCCCATCTGGGACCACTCCTTTGGATAGGCTTGGCAACTGATCCAAGCAACTGCCAAGCCTATTCAAGGCAGAATACCCAGCTGTTCTCATTGGAACAGTGCCTGGCTCACCAGGCAGACTTTGTTTCCGGGGTGCAGGGGGCATCCCTTCCACTTCCCTATCTTCTTCCCCTCCCTCCCTCCCTCCCTCCCTTCCTCACCATGCAAACCCTTTCCCCTGTGTCTTCCTTGCTTCCAGAACTATTTTCCTGCATGGCAGAAGGGAGTTGGACTGCATGGTCCCTGGAGTTTCTGCTATCATCATCATCATCATCATCATCATCATCATCATCATCATCATCATGAAGGAGCTGCTGTGTCGCAATGGGTTAAACCCTTGTGCCAGCTGAACAATTGGCCTGAAGATCTGAAGGTTGGCAGTTTGAATCTGCAAGACAAGGTGAGCTCCCATCTGCCAACCCCAGTTTCCCATGTGGGGACATGAGAGAAGCCTCCCACAGGATGGCAACACATCCGGGCGTCTTCTTGGCAATGTCTCTGTAAGGCAGTCAATTCTCTCCAGAAGCGACTTGCAATAGATTCTCAATTTGCTTCTGACACAATAAAAATTATTATTATTATTATTATTATTATTATTATTATTATTATTATTATTATTATTATTATTATTATTTTATTGTATGACACAGCAAACAAGATATATATGCTGGATTTCATTTCACAAAATCACAAGTCGAATTCTTCCCAAGTGTCTAGGACTGTGTGATGTATTTTCGGATGATGCGTGCAGATCCCAGTAGGGTGGCCTTTTGCAGTTGACAGATCGTAATTTTGTCAATGTCTATTGTTTCCAAATGCCGGCTGAGATCTTTTGGCACAGAACCCAGTGTGCCCATCACCACCGGCACCACCTGCACTGGTTTCTGCCAGAGTCTTTGAAGTTCAATCTTGAGGTCCTGATAGCGGCTGAGTTTTTCCTGTTGTTTTTTGTCAATGCGACTGTCACCTGGGATGGCAACATCATTGATCCAAACCTTTTTCCTTTCCACAACTGTGATGTCTGGTGTGTTGTGTTCCAGAACCTTGTCAGTCTGGATTCGGCAGTCCCACAGTATCTTTGCGTGCTCATTTTCCAATACTTTTGCAGGTTTGTGATCCCACCTGTTGCTGGCAGGTGGTACTTGAGGCATAAGTTCCAATGAATCATTTGGGCCACATAGTTGTGCCTCTGTTTGTAGTCTGTCTGTGCAATTTTCTTACAGCAGCTGAGGATATGATCAATGGTTTTGTCGGTTTCCTTGCACAGTCTGCATTTTGGGTCATCAGCTGATTTTTCGATCTTGGCCTTAATTGCATTTGTTCTGATGGCTTGCTCCTGGGCTGCAAGGATCAGGCCTTCTGTCTCCTTCTTCAGGGTCCCATTCGTGAGCCATAGCCAGGTCTTCTCCTTATCAACTTTTCCTTCAATTTTGTCAAGGAATTTTCCATGCAATGTTTTGTTGTGCCAGCTGTCAGCTCTAGTTTGTAGTGCGGTTTTCTTGTACTGGCTTTTTGTCTGCCGTGCTTTGTGGAGTTTCTGATTTTTGACTTCAATCAAAGCAGGTTCTTCACTTTGCTTTACATATTCTGCCAGGGCATGTTCTTCTTCTTTGACTGCTTGTTTTACTTGTAAGAGTCCTCTGCCCCCTGATCTTCTAGGCAGATATAGCCGGTCAACATCACTGCAAGGATGCAGGGAATGATGAATGGTCATGAGTTTTCTTGTTTTTCTGTCCAAATTGTCCAGTTCCGCCTGTGTCCAATTTATAATCCCAGCAGTATATCTTATGACAGGTATGGCCCAGGTGTTTATGGCCTTGATGGTGTTGCGTCCATTGAGCTTGCTTTTGAGAATTTTTCTGACCCTTTGCGTGTATTCTTTGTTGACCACATTTTTCACATGTTCATGCTTGATGTTGTGCCACCTTGATGTGGTGGGGGGGCTTAACTGCTCCAATGATGACTGAGGGCTGTGCTGGCGGTAGTGTAACTACCGGCAGGTCCAACCAAGCCAGAGAGGCCTCAGCTGAGGAGCAGAACTAAGAGCACCTAACCCATTAGCATTATGGAGAATCAAACCAAAACGAAGTCTATACTGGCTCGATCGTCGCCCAGGATAAAAAGGACCGCGGTGGATGCTGCTGATTCTCGACATCCATCGACAAGTGGGCTATGGAATCAAAATACAAATGAACAGTCACAGAAGCGGCAGAATATACAGTGCCAGAAAACCGCACTATTATTATTATTATTATTATTATTATTATTATTATTATTATTATTACAAATGCTGGGTAGTCGTCTGTTGGGGGGGGCTTTGATTTATGCTTTTACTGCATGGCAGAAGAAGGTTGGACTAGATGTCCCCTGGGGTCTTCCACTGAAATACTGTTAAGTTTATGTTGGTTCAAATTGTAAATATTTTAATTTTAAATATTGTATTCTTTCTTTTTTTGCGCTACAAACAAGATATGTTCACTGAGCATAGGAATTCGTTCATTTCTTTCAATTAGTTCACACAAACATTCTCCACTCATCTGCCACTGGCCCAGTCTGTCTGTCAAATTTAAAATGCAGTGTAGTCCCTGTGTCCAAACGTTTGCCTATGCCTGATATATATACATTATATATAATATAAATATTTCTTGCGACTCCATGATAAACTTTTGCTTCAAAAAGGGCCCAGCAACCAAAAAGCTTTGAGAATCCCTGTACTAGTGTGTCAACATGCATAGTTTGAAAGCTCTGCTCTACAGTGTAGACCAGTAGGTTGTTAGAAATTGTGGGAGTTGAATTCCAAAACACCTGGAGGGCCAGAGTTTGCCCATGCCTGGTGTAGACTGTCTACATAAAAATTAATGCCTTTCAAAAGAAAACCATTGAGAAAGTAAAACTAACATTCCCTTAATCAGGATGGGATTTTTTAATAGAAACTTACATCAGCAACTCTTTATATTCTGACACTGGAAAAATAAAAAAGCACAACACAAATCCCTATTGTTTAATTAACTATAATTCATTTTGATGAACTATTGCACATTTTGAATGAAGTCACTGAGTGTTTTGCAGATATTGTCCCTTTGTTTTCCATTGCAAGGTGTTTGATTAGGACTCTGTCGATAACTGCATCATAGGGAAGCAAACTTGGGATACACTGAAATAATTTATTCTCCAGGAGATTGGATAAATTCAATGTGATTTCCCCTGTGCTATTATTTTATTTGAGGAAGGGAAGGGTTGTATCCTCGCTGTGGTTGCTAAATTCTTTGTCTGTGTCTGTCCCACTGAAATATTTTAACTATAGCAAAATATGATTACACTACAAGAGAAGAATTTCTGTAATGAAAGGAGACTAGATCTTTCCCATAATTAAACAATTGCACATATGCAATGCAGAGATTGAAGGAGATTATACCAATGTCCTTGTCCTACACTACAGAGCATCAGCAAGAAGTTGTTAGATCTGAATCAATATAAACAGATGCCATTTTATTGATGTGTTAATTGAGCTGGTATATTAAATACTTATTGTTTTCTTTTAGAAAGAATTTTCCTGTTTAATGTGGAAAATGTTATGAGCCCTGATACTAGTAAGTACGTAATCTGTCACACAGCCATAAGGCTGTGCATTTCCAGAGGTTCTCGAGCTTCACAAGTTACCAGATAAAACAACTGTGCACTGTCATCAATTTCCTCTGCAGTGTGGGGTTATAATGATTAAATTATAGTAATTGGTGATATAAAACCTTTTTACTAACCACAAGGGATCCTATGTGTCAATGTAATTAGATTTTTGGACTGCATTATATTTCTGGGGAAAATTTAACCCCAGTCTGCCGCTGAAAATATTAAATAAAGTGGAGAAAACATTAATGACATATTACATCATCTGATTATTCTATTGATCTGTTTAGTGGAAAGACAATGCTCTGTTACCAATAACTAAAAACAAATCTTTCTGATTTCTGTAATTATGATTTCTTATGTGAGAGTAGGCATAATCACATTGGTATCAAATTCCTACTAAGATATTTAAAAATGTTAAGACATTTAAAAATAGCAAACCAAGCTGTGATGACAATGAATGTTTCAAAATTTTGAGATGGAAACACATGTAAGTAAATTATATGTTTCTAAATGAGAAAAGGGGCATGTTTTAGGCAGGAAAGCAGTGAGGATTCATATCCAGGTGGTGGGGTTTGACCAGGGCACAGATAGAACTGGAGTCACTGTTTACAAACCAGATTGCTAAAACAATCAGAAAACAGATTTAGTATTATATCACACTAAAAGCGGGAAATAGCTTTCTTGTAGACAACCTGTGGCTTTTGAGGACTATATACTAGATACTGAAAAACCAGATCACACTCATGGTTCTCTCCTTCCCATATCTATTCAAATGATGCACTTTGACTGATCTCGCAGCAGACTCCTCCCAATCCATCCAATGTTCCTTTACATCACAACTTCTGGGTGGAGGCTTCAAATCAGGTGGCTGTAACGTTCCTCCACACTTTCTGTCCTGGACATACGCCTTTCTCCCTGCCTTCCTCCTGTCTCCCACACCTCCTCTCCCATGCATGTGCCTATCTTTCCTTCTCTTCCCATGCCTCATCTTCTGGGCACACACCATTTTTTTAAAAAAAAAAAACTCAAGTGAAATGTCACTGCTATAAACACACACACACACACACATATATACACACACACACACATACACACACACATACACACACACACACACACACACATATATATGGCTGATCTTTCACAACTGAACAAGGTTGTAACATACATCCCTCAATAGGGAAACAGAAGAACATCTTTCTGTTCCTACAAAGCTGTCAATTCCAACATTTAAACAACAACAGATATTTAAAGAAAAAATAATGTGAAAGCGGAAAACATGAATGACTTGGGTTATCACAAAGGGAAAATCTTTATCTGACTACCAGCCAATTCAACAAAGGGGTATTGATTGGTAGGAAAGCACCATCTCCAAAGCATGCCCTAGGAGACCCGTAACTGGCACAGCTGATGAGTGTCATGGATAGTTGTTTGTCTGACCTGTTTTGCTGCTGCTGGGGACCAGTCCCCAGCAGTGGAGGACTCTTCCAGTATTTGGAACAAGCTTGGAAGTGGTTAATCTGACTTCCACCTTAGAGCAGTGGTTCTCAACCTGTGGGTGCCATTTTGGACTGTTAGTTGGCCTGGATTCCATGTTTTCTTTTTTTGAAAGTAAGTTTCTAGACTTTGAAAGAGAAGTGGTATGGAGCAAAGGACTTCATCATATTGATGGGCCCCCCAGCTCTGTTTCACTGGCAATTACATCTCACTGTGACCTGTGTGCCTTCCCTCCTTCCCCCATCACATAGGGCATCAGGACAAGGCACGTTGGCACCCTGTCCTTGCCCCTTTCAGACAGGGGAAAGGGTGGCAGCATGCATTTCCCTTTCCCCCATCAGGTGAGGGAAAGGCCTGAAAAATGCTGAGAGCTTTGTCAGAGCTACCCAAAAGACACATGGCTTACCGTGGAGGTGAGGAAGCAGAATCCAACACTTCCTCATTACTTCACCCACAAATGGGGCAGAACCTCGGCCTGCTTCATCTGATGGGGTCCATAATGAACGGCCACAAATAATAATCCCAGTGTGGTAAGTGGCTTAAAAAATATGATAAGGTCCAAAAAATGGGTAGGTTCTGTTCTGTTCAATTGTTTTCTGAAAACAAGTCTATTCCTCCATGCTTGGAGTTTCTTTAGCCAGTCAGTGAAGATTCATGCCTACCCAACTGATACTTCTGATCTGTCACTTCTCATTCCCAATACTCCATTTCCCTGGACGGATATTGCAACTCTGCAGAAAAGTCTAGATTTTGAGGGCAGAACTAGCTCAGTGGTTCTCAATCTGTGGGTCCCCAGATTTTTTGGCCTTCAACTCCCGGAAATCCTAACAGCTAGTGAACTCGCTGGGATTTCTGGGAGTTGCAGGCCAAAACACCTGGGTATCCACAGGTTGAGAATCACTGTCCTAGAGGAAAGCATGACAGGCTTCTGTGATTATCTATACAGCTTGTGGAAATGAGCAGCAGCTGAAATCTCATGATAAAAAGGGTCGGGAAAACTATAGCTCTTTGGTAGCAGATAACATTGTACCTTTGTCCTGGATCTTGACTCTGCTGCCCCTGGGTAAGACTTCTGGACTCTGATCTTGGTTCCTGTAGTCGTGTTTTGAACCCTGTTGTATCCTGAATCCTTGGTTCTGAATTCTGGACTTTCTTGAATTTTGACAACTCAAAATTTTTTGTAGTTTGGTGCTTATTCTATGTAAACATTGCACATGGTTGTATTGCTAAGAAAACAGCATGCAAAACTAGCATGCTCAAATTTTGCACAGATTCAATCCTGAACTGCAAATAGTCATGAAAAACTGCCATTTTTAAAACTTCCTCACAGCAAGAAAAATATTGCTAAAATTGCTCATTGCTTCCTTTGCTAATAAAATTATCAAAGAATTGCATCCCTAACAACAACTGCATGAGGGAAATTCCCATGAGTTCCATATTAGATCCATTGTCTACATATTGATGGGTGGTTCTGATTATGTCACTGAGGAGTCTGCGTTTTTATAACACAAGCTCATTCGACTCAATAGAGTCATTAATTTTCTTTTGTCTATGGACTGAGAAAAGAAAATCCTTCCTTGAATAGAATATAAATGCCTGAAGATGTGATCCTTTCCATAGTGGATAAGAATTATTCTCCAGCAACCATGGAGAATATGCAGTTGAAGGTGGCCTTAAAATTAATGATGCATAGGTATGTCTCCTGGAAGAGCTCCCCAGTGATTCTTCATTGGCTACGATAGTACATAAAAATGTTTTTGACCGTAACTCTCTAATGTATAAATCCAGCATACTCAGGTCTTATGAACTAAGGATTTAAGGAAACTATGGAAGGATATTATGGGCAACATAGTAGCGGTATGACAGAGTAAATTGTATGAGCAAATTTTCTTCCTGCCCCCTCTCCCCGATTGTAATATTTGTCGCTCAGGACTGAACACACATGAATGCTTTTCTTTATGGTAAGCCTTCAGAATTGATTTAGATGCTATCTCCTGGATTAAATTTAGAGCACATCTCAGTTTAAATGCTTCAGTGCTTGCTGTGTCTCTCTCATAATGGTTCAAACTCTCCCTGCCATAAAAAAAACCCCATCTATTTATTTATTTATTTATTTATTTCAAATATTTCTATCCCGCCCTTCTCACCCGGAGGGACTCAGGGCGGCGTACAATTGGCAACAATTCGATACCGATACATCATTAAAAACAACAACATATAAAAAATACAACCAATTAAATACAGTATAAAATATAAAACATAAAACATGTGTTTAAAATCCGTTCGTCCAATATCCTCCAACTTTATCCATATAACAATCTGGGTTCTCTTTATCATTTATTCCTTAAAAGCCTGGGCACAAAGCCATGTTTTTAAGGCTTTTCTAAAACTCAGAAGGGTTGGGGCTTGCCGTATATCTCTGGGGAGGGTGTTCCATAGCCGGGGAGTCACCACCGAGAAGGCCCTGTCCCTCGTTCCCACCAGCCGTGCCTGTGAGGCAGGCGGGACCGAGAGCAGGGCCTCTCCAGATGACCTCAGGGATCTTCCTGGCTCATAGGAGGAGATACGTTCGGACAAGTAGATTGGGCCAGAACCGTTTAGGGCTTTATAGGTCAAAACCAGCACTTTGAATTGGGCTCGGTAGCATATCGGCAGCCAGTGGAGCTGGCTTAACAAGGGGGTGGTACGCTCCCTGGAAGCCGCCCCAGTTATTAGTCTGGCTGCCGCCCGTTGTACTAGTTGGAGCTTCCGGGCCGTCTTCAGAGGCAACCCCACGTAGAGAGCGTTGCAGTAATCCAAACGGGATGTAACCAGAGCATGGACCACCGTGGCCAAGTCAGACCTCCCAAGGAATGGGCGCAGCTGGCGCACAAGTCTTAGTTGTGCGAAGGCTCCCCTGGCCACCACCGAGACCTGGGGTTCCAGGCTCAGCGATGAGTCCAGGAGAACCCCCAGACTGCGAACCTGCGTCTTCAGGGGGAGTGTGACCCCATCCAGCACAGGCTGTAACCCTATTCCCTGTTCAGCCTTGCGACTGACCAGGAGGACCTCTGTCTTGTCTGGATTAAGTTTCAATTTGTTCGCCCTCATCCAGTCCGATACAGCGGCCAGACACCGGTTCAGGACCTGAACAGCCTCCTTAGTGACAGGTGGAAAGGAGTGACAGAGCTGGACATCATCTGCGTACAGATGACACCGAACCCCGAAACTCCGGATGATCTCTCCCAGCGGCTTCATGTAAATGTTAAACAACATGGGGGACAGCACTGAACCCTGCGGGACCCCACAAGTCAATGGTTGTGGGGCCGAGCAGGTGTCCCCCAAGGACACCATCTGGGACCGACCTTCCAGGAAGGACCGGAGCCACTGCAACACAGTGCCCCCGAGCCCCATCCCAGCAAGGCGCCCCAGAAGGATACTGTGATCAACGGTATCGAAGGCCGCTGAGAGGTCCAGCAGAACCAGCAGGGACACACTCCCCCTGTCCAGCTCGCGGCATAGATCATCGACTAAGGCGACCAAGGCTGTCTCGGTACCATGCCCCGGCCTGAAGCCAGACTGTGCCGGATCCAGATAATCGGTATCTACCAAGAATGCCTGGAGTTGTGCGGCCACCACACGTTCCACGACCTTGCCCAAAAAGGGGAGATTGGAAATAGGCCGAAAGTTCTCCAATTGAGTGGGGTCCAGTGATGGCTTCTTCAACAGCGGTTTGATCACAGCCAATTTAAGGCTCGCTGGAAATATGCCTTCCCGAAGGGAGGCATTCACCACCACCTTCACCCACTCGGCCAACCCCCCTCTGGCTTCTCTCACCAGCCAGGATGGGCAGGGGTCTAGGATGCATGTGGTAGCCCTCACCTCTCCAAGCACCTTGTCCATGTCCTCAGGCTCAACCAATTGAAACGAATCCATCAAAATGGGACAAGAAGGTGCTCTTGCTACATCCTCGGAGACTGCCGTTAATATGGTGTCAAAGCTAGAACGGATTAAAGCGACTTTGTCCACAAAGAACTGAGCAAATGCTTCACAGCGGGCTGCCGAGTTGTCAGGGATCCCGTCTTGGGGGGCGGGATATAACAAACCTCTGACAACTCGGAACAGCTCCGCCGGACGGTTCTTTGCGGACGCAATATTAGCTGCAAAGAAAACATTCTTTGCAGCATCTATTGCCGCGGCATATGCCCTGAGATCTAGACATAGCCGTGTTCGGTTTGGCTCGCTCGGCTTTGAACGCCACACGCCTTCTAGTTCCCTCTTCTTTCGCTTCATCGCTGCCAGCTCCTCAGTGAACCAAGGAGATGGTTTAGCTCGGGTACTCGAGAGGGGACGTTCCGGAGCGATCGTGTCTATTGCCCTAGTCGCCTCCTTGTTCCAGAGGGTGACCAGAGCATCGACAGAATCACCAGCCAAGATGGCGGGAAATTCCCCAAGAGCCATCAGGAATCCATCCGGATCCATAAGCCTCCTGGGGCGGACCATTTTGGGTCCTCCATCCCTGCGGAGGTTGAGGGGTGCAGTGATTCTAAACCTGATCAGGTGATGGTCGGTCCATGGCAAAGGAGCGATGGTGAGCTCCTCCACACCGCCACCTTCCTCCCATCCCTGGCAGAAAACCAAGTCAAGTGTGTGCCCTGCTCTGTGGGTAGGGCCAGATACTAGTTGGGACAGCCCCATGGTTGCCATGGCGGCCATGAAGTCCTGAGCTGCACCAGAAGGAGTGGTCTCGGCATGGACATTGAAGTCCCCCAGCACAATGAGCCGTTGGGACTCCAGCACCAGGCCAGAGACCATCCCTGCTAGCTCAGGCAGGGAGACTGTATAGCTTGGAGAGCGCCCATCCTATGCCAGAACACAGCTAGTTTGTGTTAATTTCCAAGAAACAGGTAAATAATTCAAAATAGCACACAATCCTTAAATATCAAGGAACCTTTTAAGACTAAAATTACTCATGTGATCATTTCCTCCCAAAGTGTAGTTATTATAGAACAACTTCTAACATTTATGTTAAAGAGGTATTAGCAATATTACACCTCCAACCAGTTTTTGAATTAGAAAGCCCTTTCTTGAGTAGATGTTGTTGTACCCAATATATCCAAAAGAGCAACTTCTGTTGTATAATAGGTAGTGGGAGTCTATAACCATACTCATTATAGATGTTAAAATCAATGGGCATTCATTACTCAGAACAGGATATCCTGTATTCCATTTTTTCTGTAAACCTCACATGTAATGTTTATTTATAGATAACATAATATTGCTAGTTTGTATGTATCGTTAGCTTCAGTGTCCCTAACAAAAGGAACTTTGCATGTGCTTAAAGCTGCTGGGTCAAACCTGGATGTAACAAGCACTTCAGTTGTAGATAACGTCATTCAGCTTTTGGGGTAATTTAAATTGCTTTTGCAAAACTGAAAGGTGGGGATCATAATCAACACCAAGTATCTGATTTAAGGCAGCAATACCATTATCAGCCCAACCCTTCCATAAATAATAATAATAATAACTTTATTTTTATACTCCGCCTCCATCTCCCCGAAGAGACTCGGGGTGACTTACATGAGTAAAACAACCAACAACATAAGTTAACATACAGTTTAAAACATAATATAACAACATAATTATACAACAACATAACATAATGAAATTTAAAACCAATAAAATGGTTGTTTACTCATTTTCAAATCTGGGTTACCCCATAAAGTCAATTTGACATGAACACGTGTGTCAAATTGCAGTTGATGAAACAATATTTGCCATATAGTTCTAACTGCTGAAGTTGTTGGCAAAACACTGCCCCCCCCCCTATAACATGACAACCAAGTACTGTCCTTTTTTTTGCCAGAAATGAAGACTTCAAAGGGAAACAGATAAATTACTTACTTTAAATGGATATGTAAAATATATAACTGATACACCTGAAGGTATATAAAAAAATGTGGGAAGTCAATCCCTCCCTCTGATTGTAATTTGCATCCTTTTCATTGAAATTCTAGAAGATGAGCCTTACCAAAAAAAATCTCCTGAATACATTTAGCTTTTGAAAATACTTGCAAGGTAGAGGAATTTCATGAATAAAATAATCAATTTGGGGTATAAGATACATTTTAATCAGCTTTACCTTACCCAACAGACTCATCTTTAAGTTCACCAATCTCTCTAAATCTTTTGCCAATATCATGTGGCATATCTTGTAGCATATCTTGATTTCACCTTTGACAAGTTTTCCCATGATATTCTTGCAAAAGAGCTAGTAATATGTGGACTGGACAATGCTACTGTTAAGTGGGTTGGGATTTGATTAACTGGCCAAACTCAGTGCTTACTGGCTTCTCCTCATTCTGGAGAGAAGTTACTAGTGAGGTGCCACAAGGTTGTCCTGGGCCCAAACTGGCAAAATGGATTGCAAAAGGGAGAACTGTATGTTAGGTAGAAACTATATAGGATGAGTGACCTTTGGCTTGTAAAAAGTAACATGTGAAAGAGATCTCGAAGTCTTAGTAGACCACAAGCTGAACATGAGTCAACAGTATGATGTGGCAGCTAAAACGGCAATGTGTTTCTAGGCTGCATCAATAGCAGTATCGTATCATAGAAGTATCATAGAGGGAAGTCACAGTCCCATTGATTTGATCAGGTCCCATTTGAATGCTGTATCCATTTCTAGGTATCACACTTCCAAAAGACAATTAACATGCTGAAATGTGTCCAGAGAAGGGACTGCCAGAACGATCAAAGATTTAGGAGAGCACAGTTAACCCTCCAGATTTTCTGGGCTTAGGGGCACAGGGCCTCCATAAAAGTGTAAAATTAGAAATAAAAAATACTATTTTTTAAACCCAAAATAACGTCTCTTTATGAATTTCTAGCTTTTCCAGCACAACTCTATGGTCAACTTCCACTGGAAACTGACCATAGAATCGTATTGGAGGACCTAGATATTGTTAGAGTGGTGTTCTCTCTCAAAATCTCTGGGTCCTCTTTCATGACTGGAGGAAGTTGACACTGGAGGACCTAAAGAGTCCTAGCAAGAACATTTTAATCAAAGCTGTGAATAATCAAATCCACAAAATTAAAACAAAAAATGTAGGGGAATGACTGTTGAGATATTCAACACTGATAGCTTGAAACTGCAATATGCATATTCAATAGAGATGAGCTCACACAAGCATATTCATTACTTGCTCCCCACAACAACACAGTTCTCTGTCTCGCAAAGAAGGGAAAAGTCAGGAAGTTCACAAAGAATAACACTATGTAACACGTTTTTTGTTCCTGGGTTATAAATGTCATTTCCTAATTGTTTTATCATAAAAACATGGGGAAAGTTTATTAAACTGCAAAAACTGCTTTTGCAGGACATCCTGCAGCACATTTTGCTATGGTTTTTCAATGAATATTTCATAAGAGTCTCAACCAATTCAACATTGTTTGTGGCAACCACAAAAATAAAGTTTCTAGAGTATGACAACTACTTTCAAAGTAAGTAATGCACAATTAAACAGGTAATAACACTTTCAGACCAGGAACAGACTTTTTGGTTGTTGTTGTTTATTTGTTCAGTCGCTTCCGACTCTTCGGGACCTCATGGACCAGCCCACACCAGAGCTCCCTGTTAGCTGTCGCCACCCCCAGCTCCTTCAAGGTCAAGCCAGTCACTTCAAGGATGCCATCCATCCATCTTGCCCTTGGTTGGCCCCTCCTTTTTTCCCCATTTTCCCCAGAATCATTATCTTCTCCAAGCTTTCCTGTCTTCTCATTATGTGGCCAAAGTTATATAGTTTTTGTTACAATCAGAAGATTGCCACTTCTTCCAGAAGTTGTCCAACATGTGTTCTCACTGCAGGTCTCCAGAATCTTCAGTTCTCGGATACAGATGGATGATGACCTTGTTTCAGTCTTGCAATGATGCCTTTATGTGTCCATAACAGTTAATTGTTGTGTGCCTGGCATGGTGTCTAGTATTTGACAATGCGCAATAATTCAGTTGTTTGGCACATTGTTCTGCAAAATTGATACTGAACTAATGGAGAGATTCCAGATATTTAAGGGACTGGCAACATGCCTGTAACTTTGTAACAGAATAAGATCAATTCCTTTCAGGTCCAGCATTCTAGGCTGATTGGTCTCCTTGTGCCTTTTTATAGCGTTTTACCCTCAGGTTGGAACTAATGCAGAGGCCAGAAAATAAAATTGCTAGAGCAAAACTCCATCACATTATGCTCTTGAGTCAGTGGACAGGAAGAAAGAATTTTAGACTCAAAGAAGAAAAATATGTGCCAGGTCCCCAGCTGTTAAATTCGCTAAGTACTCTGCAGGTGTTCAGCTGAAAGTACACCCAGCTTTATCTCTTCCTCTATTTAAAAAGCCATTTAAAAAACTATTCTACACAGTGTGCATTTGGTAATTAGCATATCCTTAGTTAAGCTACATAATCTAATAAAACATCTTAGCAATTGTTTGAAAGTTTCCCTGACAATGAATAGGGTGGTAATCCTTTCTGCCTTTTTGCCTGTATTTAAAAGTTTATATTGCATGCCCTAGACAAATCAGTTTTTCTATTTAAAAGACAAGAATTTAAATATTGACTCGAAGGCAAAAAATATTTTAAATAGTTTCAAAATCCATATTTTTGGCACATGTTAACCTCTAATTCTCCCATATTAACACAACTAATTATGCTAATATTGTATTCACTCCTAAGGCAAAGGAACTAAAAGACTAATTTGGCCTATTAGAAGGGGAAAACCTGGGAAATCATTCTCAATTGTATATCATTTGAATCTAGAGAAGGTATCTGTTATATACATATGTATAAGTCTATGAACTGGATGAGGAGAAATAGATTGGAACTTCATCCAGACAAGACAGAAGGGTTCATGATCAGTTGGAAGGGAGAAAAGGGGAATTTAACCTGTGTTCACAGTTTGGAGGCTCAGGTTCCCACGATGGCGAGTAGTGCCTTCGCACATTTAACATTTCATAGAATCATAGAATCATAGAATAGTAGAGTTGGAAGAGACCTCATGGGCCATCCAGTCCAACCCCCTGCCAAGAAGCAGGAAATCGCATTCAAAGCACCCCCGACAGATGGCCATCCAGCCTCTGTTTAAAAGCCTCCAAAGAAGGAGCCTCCACCACAGTCCGGGGAGAGAGTTCCACTGCCGAACAGCCCTCACTGTGAGGAAGTTCTTCCTGATGTTCAGGTGGAATCTCCTTTCCTGTAGTTTGAAGCCATTGTTCTGTGTCCTAGTCTGCAGGGCAGCAGAAAACAAGCTTGCTCCCTCCTCCCTATGACTTCCCCTCACATATTCATACATGTCTCCTCTCAGCCTTCTCTTCTGCAGGCTAAACATGCCCAGTTCTTTAAGCTTCTCCTCATAGGGCTTGTTCTCCAGACCTTTGATCATTTTAGTTGCCCTCCTCTGGACACACTCCAGCTTGTCAACATCTCCCTTCAACTGCGGTGCCCAGAATTGGACACAGTATTCCAGGTGTGGTCTGACCAAGGCAGAATAGAGGGGGAGCATGACTTCCCTGGATCTAGATGCTATACACCTATTTATGCAGGCCAGAATCCCGTTGGCTTTCTTAGCAGCCGCATCACATTGCTGGCTCATGTTTAACTTGTTGTCCACGAGGACTCCAAGATCTTTTTCACATGTACTGCTGTCTAGCCAGGTGTCCCCAATTTGTGAACTGACTGTACCCGTTATTTGCAACATTAGATCTGTCCTACATGCCTTTTGACACTTTTAATTGTATGTTTAAATCTATTCTAATATTTATGTTTGTTTTATGGGTTTTACATTTCATTGTTGTTAAGATTGTGAATCACTTTGGGTCTCAATCCAGAGAGGAAAACAGAGTACCACTACTAATAGTAATAGACCAAAAACCTGGTCAATTTATGCATGGGTCAATGTAAGTAACCTTAGCTCTTTTTATTAATTGATTTATTTATTTTTACTGTTGCATAAGTATTTATTTTCTTGTTTCCATCTCTTGTTCAAAGTAAGTATTTTGAAAAATAAATAAATAAATAAATAAAACAAATCACACATAGTGAACATGAACACAGAATGTACAATAAATCAGTTAAACGATTAATCATACACTTGTATACATGTAATCTCTACGTGCACCCACCACCCATGGGGCATATATTCTTCCTTAATATTAAAGATTCTTATAGACCTTCATTTTATCCACAAGTCATACCAAAATTCATAGCTTTGGCTCCAAAACCTGCTCTCCACTTGAGATCGACTTGTACAGTAGAGTCTCACTTATCTAACACTCGCTTATCCAACGTTCTGGATTATCCAACACATTTTTGTAGTCAATGTTTTCAATATATCATGATTTTTTGGTGCTAAATTCATAAATACAGTAATTACTACGTAGCATTACTGCATATTGAACTACTTTTTCTGTCAAATTTGTTGTATAACATGATGTTTTGGTGCTTAATTTGTAAAATCATAACCTAATTTGATGTTTAATAGGCTTTTCCTTAATCTCTCATTATCCAACATATTCGCTTATCCAACGTTCTACCAGCCCGTTTATGTTGGATAAGCGAGACTCTACTGTACATATATATAGTATATGGTCACCATGGCAGCCTTGGCCCAGTCAGAGGTTGGTCTTCCCCCCATTTGATCATGTTCACTTCACCCTATCCTCCAGAGTTTTAATGCCAGTCTTTGTGAAGGCAGTTAAAGTCCTTGAAGCACAACCACAGTTCTGACTGGATGTTACTTTAATACAGCTTCAACTGGATCTCAGTCTGTTATATCTCCGATGTGGCTTTACTTTGTGTCTTTACGTAGCTTTGGTGTAACTTCTATGACTTGTGTAGCTTCGGCATGACATGACAACTGTGATGTCAATTAAATTCTTTCTTTCTAATCTAAATGGCCTTTCTAATTTTAATCAAGAGAAAGAGAAAGAGTATGCATTTCCTGGTCTTGCTCTTGTGCCATCTACCCCCCATGCATCTACAATTGCCAGTTTAGCAAGCATCCACCTCTTAATGTTCTAGGCAAAGATGTTAAATCAAAACACCTCATTTATGATTTCTTGAAACATCATGTAGGACAGCTGCCATCTAACTGAATTGATAAGATATTAACATAATTGCTCACAAAGCACCAGAGGACCTTCCTTAATTACTCCCAAAATGAATTACAGGAGAGGTAAAACCTGACGATCCTCTCTCCATGTGCCAAATAGGTGCAATAATACTCAGTTTGGTTAGATAAGAAATCATTATGGAATCAGTGGTTAGAAATGGTGGAAAGTAAATTCCATGGCATTCCACCATGGAAAGAGTAGTACATATGTGGTTTCTCCAGGAAGGTAAAATTTAAAATAGGTAAATGAAGGTATTATTATTATTAAACTTTATTTGTACCCCGCTAGCATCTCCCGAAGGACTCGATGCGGCTTACAAAGGCCAAGGCCTCAACACACAATATAACAATACAAAACAAAAGGCAAATTAAAACAATTAAAACAGTATAAACAACAAGCAGTAAACAATACGCTAAAACACAATAAAACTGGGCCGGGCCAGAGTAATGGGTACAAGATTAAAAGTGCTGATGTGACAGGTGAAATATAAGGCTTATAGGGCAAGTGCAGGGTGCGATATGCAATCTAAGTTCTAATAAAGTGCTTATAGGACTTGGTATTGGAGATTTCCTATTAATCTGGGAAGGCACATTGGAACAGCCAGGTCTTCAAGTTCTTTCTGAAGACTGCCAATGTAGGGGCCTGTCTGAGATCCTTGGGGAGGGTGTTCCAGAGTCGGGGGGCCACCACAGAGAAGGCCCTGTCTCGTGTCCCCACCAACCGCGCTTGCGACGCAGGCGGGCTCACGAGCAGGGCCTCTCCAGATGACCGAAGTGAACGCGTGGGTTCGTAGATGGAGATGCGGTCACGGAGGTAGGATGGTCCCAAACCGTTCAGGGCTTTGCAGGTAAGCACCTGCACCTTGAATTGGGCTCGGAAAATAAATGGCAGCCAGTGGAGCTCCTTGAACAGGAGGGTTGACCTCTCTCTGTAAGGGGCCCCAGTTAACATCCTGGCTGCCGCTCGTTGAACTAGTTGGAACTTCAAGTATTCTCCATTGCAACAGGGATATACGTTTCAAAACATGGCAGCACTGTTATAGAAAAGGCTTAATATAAAATTAAAATCCTTATTTATAAAGAGAATGGCACACATTAATCACTGCCAGAAAACTGCAATTTTTAAAAAGTAAAGGCTTTGGTTAGAAATTTATATTGTATTTATATTAAAAGATAATTTCTTTAACTCACATGGGTATAGCAATGTACTTGTTGTCAAGAGGATATGAAATGAGTTGAAAGGTATGGTCCATTGGTATGAACAAGAGGTGTTGTTGTTTTATGCCCAATTCATAATTTTAAAATAGCATAAAATGATAATACTTGAACCATACATGCACTTTATTCTATGTACTTCAAACACATTTCCCTAAATAAGGAAAAGATTGATACAGAGGCAAATAATAATATAACAATCCCAAACTTAAGATGTTCAGAACTACAAATGTGCCCAGTTAAAATCAGGTATACATCACTTAAAGAAAAGCTTGAGTAACTAACTTTTCATATTGTTGCAATATAACAACATTGATGGCTTCAGAGTGATTTGAGTGTTGGACTACTACTCTGGAGACCAGGGTTCAGTTCCTCACTTGACCATGGGAACTCACTGGGTTTTTTTTTTTGTGTGTGTGTGTGTCAGGAGCGACTTGAAAAAGTGCAAGTCACTTCTGGTGTGACACAATTGGCTGTCTGTAAGGAAGTTACCCAGGGGATGCCTGGATGTTTTGATGTTTTTACCATCCTTGTGGGGGTTTCTCTCATGTCCCCGCATGGGGAGCTGGAGCTGACAGAGGGAGCTCACCTGCTCTCTTGCCAACCTGTCGGTTAGCAGTCCTGCCAGCACAAGGGTTTAACCCATTGCACCACTAGGGGCTCACTGGGTGAACTGGGTTGGGTCACACACTCAGTCTCAGGCTGGATCTACATTGCTCTATATCCCAGGATCTGATCCTAGATTCTGCTTATCCCAGATTATCTGGCAGTGAAGACTCATAAAATCCAGTTCAAAACAGATAATCTAGGATTAGATCCTGAGATATAGGCTAGTGTAGATCGAGCTTCACCTTGAGTCACCATAAATCAGAAACGATTTGAAGTCACGCAACAAAACCAACCATTAAGGTCTTCAAATAACCTCTTTGAGATCTTCTGTTTGCATATCTTCATCATTACCTATCAGTTTCAAAAATAACACAATGTTTTCTTTTTAAAAGTATCATTGTAAACTTCATGGATAGTGGATATTTCTCAGCCAGCTGGATTCCATTGAGAAAATGCAGTCTGTCGTTGCAAAGATGCTAGCACTTTGGAAGACTGAAAATCTAATAACAAGAGCTTATAGTAGATTTTGCTGCATTCCTGGCTCTGCAGAGGGATTGCAGTTAGAAAATCTCTACAGTTATCAGTCTGAAGTAGACACACCGTGTCCTATTCATGCCAGTGGAGTAACTCAATGCCTGCAAGAAATCAAATGCTTAAAGAGCATTGGATTTACTTGCTTTATTTTTCTTCCACTGCTTAAACAATCATTGCTTTCCTAAACAACTAAGGAGAGATATAGGATTAAAGTCCAAAAGAAAGAATAATATAACAGGCAATAGACAGATTACTCCTGCAAACCAGCACAGGTGCACATTTGGTGACAAGCTGCTCTTCCCTTCCTGTTGTTCATTCAGGAATAGCAATTAATGTGTCTTGCTCCTTTAGCAGATAAATAGATCAAACAAAGAGGTTCTTATTCGTCTTGTATCTGCAACCCAGTGCTATAGAACAAGCAAAACTGAGACTCCAAGGATCACTGCTTAGTTATGGATGGCTTCAGCACATAATTACGAGGGCTATCCAGAAAGTACATTACGTTTTGGAATTAAAAATGACCAAAGTATAGGAGAAAACAATTACCATATGCAGTTGAAAGCCACACCCAAATTCCACATCTAACGTAGTCGCCATTCAAATCTAGGCACTTATCATAGTGATAAATGAGCTTGGAAACTCCTTCCCCACTAAATTCTGCCGCTTCCGTTGTCAACCACTTGTTTCCAACAATGGGGGCGTGGCTGGCAACGCAGCGTTTTGGTGACGCTGTGCAGCTGCGGGAAGGGGGAAGGGTTGAGGACGGAGGCGGGAGAATATAGTGGGGAAGGAGTTTCCAAGCTCATTTATCGCTATGATAAGTGCCTAGATTTGAATGGCGACTACGTGAGATGCGATATTTGGGTGTGGCTTTCAACTGCATATGGTAATTGTTTTCTCCTATACTTTGGTCATTTTTAATTCCAAAACGTAATGTACTTTCTGGATAACCCTCGTATATTCATTATTCTTAAATGTGATTTTCCAAATTCTACATTTGGGTGCACCTTCTGGAAGAGAAGAGTAAGGGGCTGTCTACATGGGCCAAAAAACCCATAATCTTCAAAATGCACAGAAACTTCTGGTGAGTGTTCTTTACTTTAAACCAGTGGTTCCTCCGAGTCTTTGGTCCTCCAGTTGTTTTGGACTTCAATTCCAGCCAGCTGTTAGGAACTGTGGAAACTGAAGTCCAAAACACTCAGAGGACCAAAGATTGGGAACTAGTGGTTTAAACCAATGTTGCCCCACTGGCATGATCAGAACAGTGAAAGGGAATGGCTTGTAGCTGTGTTGCTGCCCACTATTCCCATATGGCCATGGAGCTTCATCCAAGTGACTTGCTAGCACTGCTCACTTCTGTGATGTCAAAACATGGTATCCATGCCAGCAGCAAAAAGGAAGTCCTTAATGCTGGTTATCAGGCACGCCATCCTGACATGACATATGAGATTGTGGTGGCCAGGTGTTTGAATGGAATAACCAGCTAGAAGTGACTGCTCTGGCAACACAGAGGAGGTAACAGCTCAATGAGACTGATTATGTCCCAGGCCATTTGGGCAGTGCCCCAGATCCAGTATCTACACATTTACACTATGCTAACCTGAGGGAACTGCAACTTCCCTCTCACATAACCACTGAGGCATATTACAACTGATATAGCAGCCTAATAAAATACCTTCTTGATATCTATTCCCCCTTTAAATCAATTCAAATTGAAAATTCAAAGTCTTTCCAAAATGACAAAAGACTCCCTTAGGATCCTTGAAAATTTTAGAGTTTTCCTCCTTTCTGATTCTCTCTGCCCACAATGGTGGGCAATTACCTAGAAGGAAATGTGGACTAGAGAGTAAAGTTGTGCATGGTATTCATTCTTACCATTTCTTTTGTGTCTTCTGTTTCTTCGGGAGCACAAAATGGGAAGCCCTCTCCCCCAGAGTGCATGTGTGGCGTGGCAAGCAGGCCAGGAGTGCATCTGCAGTCCAGCTTCGGGCTCTGGGTTTGTCTACATGCCCCACCTCCAGCCGAGCGCCTCCTACTCTTGAATGAGAGGTGCTTGGCTACAGGCACAGGCAGGCGAGCGCACTTTCCGGGACTGCCTGTGTCACACCACACACACACTCTCTTTCCAAGGAGAGTGCATGTGTGGCGTGGTATGCAGGCAGGCCCGGAAAGTGCACACCTGTCAGTGCCTGCAGCCAAGCACTTCTTACTCTAGAGTAGAAAAAGCAATTGCCAGATAAGAAGAACAGAAGCCTCTCCGCCGGAAAAGGAAACCAGTGGGTGGGAAGCCAGTGGGTGGGAAGCCCCCTCCCCATAATGGTCTGATTTTCAGGGCCCCAAACCAAAAACAAACATCTAATTTTTGGAGGCTCCAAAAAAAAATTGGGACCCCCAACAAAAGCCGTTACCCTGAAAGCACAATCCTACTAGAGAGGTGATAAAACAACTCTGAGGTAATTACAAGAGGATTTCATTCCGAATAAATTATGAATGCTGGTGATATCTACCACCTATCCGTATTCTTTGGTTTTAGGTGCAAATGTATGGTTATGGATTATTTTCTTCTTTGACACTGAAGCTAAGTCATCAGAACAAAAATGAAAGACCCACTTTACTTTTGCAATTATATTCCAGCAGCTCCACGTTATTCACATTGCAGCAAAAACTGAGAAGTTCATTATAGCCTTCGAAGTTACAAAAGACCTCTGGCTCTCAAGAGGTTTTGCCCTTCCTCTGAACACTCATTTCAGTTCTCAAGGTTATATGCCAACTCATAAGCTGCTTTCCTAGTTTAGTTCTCCCCCACTACTCAGTATTTGCTAAAAGCAAGCATTTTCTCTACCTGTCAAGGACACCGTATTAAGCCAGGCATTTAGGAAGCTGCCAGCTTTGAAAGAGAACAGCACCTGCCATTTTTTCAGCCAGGACTGCTCTAAATAAAGCCTTCACACCCACTGTCTTACTCACAGAAATAGATACTTGGTGGCACTAGTGTGTGTGTGCATAAGAGAGGTTTGGTTGAGAGAGTATGATTTGCTCAAGATCACCCAATGGGTTCCTATGGCTGAATGGGGGTTTGGACTCTAGCCTACTGGAGATCTAGTCCATCACTGTAAACATTATATCACACTGGCTCCTTGCAATATATAATAAGTTGGGCTGAATAAAGAAGGAATGCATAAATAAGCCTTGTCCCCAAAGCTCAGATGAATTATTTATTTATATATTTATATAAATATTTATTTTTTTAAAGTATTTATATTCCACCCTTCTCACCCCAAAGGGGACTCAGGGTGGATCACAATGTACACATACATGGCAAGCATTCAATGCCATATGACATACAGACAGAGACAAAGACATAGAGGCAATTTAACATTTTCCAGCTTCCGGCTTCATGAGGGTATGCTCAATTCCAGCCACAGGGGGAGATTTTGCTTCATCATCCACTGTGACACTGAGTCCTTGATGGATTACTTCCTCATTCCTTTCTGCGTGCTGCAACAATCTTTCGGGTTGCTTAGGTCAACAACAAGCTGGGCTATTTTTAATGGTTGGGTGCTCAATCCGATGCGGGCTGGCTTCGAACTCATGACCTTTTGGAGCTGGCTTTATTGCAGCTGGCTACTAACCAGTTGTGCTACAGCCTGGCCCTGAACTCTATCAGATATCTAGGGGAAGAGCATACCATAAAGTAGATATTATTGAATGTCTTGTTTCAATGACTGTTGAGCAGGGGAGTCACTAGAACTCAGGATCTGAGTGACACCAAACATTGTCCCTCCTTTTCAGTCCAGCTAGCATCTCCAACATACACATAAAGGAAGGTCATCAGAGAATTCAAGGCTACTAGGAAAGATACTAGGAAAGTGACATAGTCAAAACACTATGGTGTCATTTTGTACAATATGTGGTGATGTAAGAGCTGGTGCTGAGGATTTTCCCCTTTCATTGAGAGCTCACTATCTGTGTACATTGGTAACATCCTGCTTGATGTGTGACATCCTGTTTGAGCTATACTGGTGTGTTCAGTGATACTGTAAGTGTGATGGTTGTTTTTCCCCATTTTGTAATTTTCTCGTTGTGTGTTTTCACCTTCCCCTCCGGTATTGAGCATCCAATCCAATCCAATAAGCCTTTATTGGCATATCTAACAAGACTGTGTAAAATGCAGAATATATTATACAATAGAAAAACCTCATGTATTATACAATAGAAAAACTTCATGTATTGAGCATTCATCCATATTTTAGCAAAGCAACAATATATCTCTATGCTGGTATACAGTAGTTTGAGCATAATATTGCCCTTCCCATGAAATCACACTTACATACAGTACATTTATGCATAATCTGATTAATTTCATTCAGTTCCATCATTGCTCAGTCTTTGCATACAAAATATCAATTTCTGACTAGGCACCAAATTGATAGATTCGTGGGCGGTATAGCACAGAGCACAAGCTCATTGACCCATAAGAAAGCAATAGCTGAAGATCAATTTCTACAAAATTGCTTCTGAACATTACATTAATTCTGGATCAGCAAGTTTATCCCTTAGCAATTTCCCAATGGTGATATTTACATATATTCCTGTTGTTATATCTTATTATGCACCTTTAGATAATCCACAACCTAAGTTAAGTACCTAGTTGCTTTTGCCTGCTTGTATTCTTGTCAAAATCGAGTTCTGGCTTAGACAAATAAGGCTGACGGGTATGGAAAAAATCAGCAAGAAATCACATATTCTAACAAGGCCAATATGTCACCAATACATATGTATTAAAAACACTGACATCCACATTTGTTTATGATGGAGAAAATCTTCCTTTCATTGCAGAGAAAAAAAATCAGAATTAGGTAATAACTTGATTGTTGTGAGCCTCCTAGTCATGTCTAACTTATGGTAACCCTAAGGCACCTGATCACAGGGGTTTTTGGGGTTGAGAGTATGTGACTCACCCAAAGTCACCCAGTAGGTTTCCACAGCCAAGCAAGAAATCAAACTCTAGTATCCAATATTGTAGCCCAACACTCAAACCACCTCACCATGACGGCTCTAAGTATAATTAATAACAGGATTAGAACTAAGCAAAATATTTCAAATTGCTGTGAAATCTTTTCATTTCTCCAGAGAACCCCAGAAAACTTGCATAATCTTTCATAGTACAGTAGAGTCTCATTTATCCAACATAAATGGGCCAGCAGAACGTTAGACAAGTGAAAATGTTGATTAATAAGGAGGGACAAAGGAAAAGCCTATTAAACGTCAAAGTACATTATGATTTTTACAAATTAAGTACCAAAACATCATGTTTTACAACAAATCAACAGAAAAAGCATTTCAATACATGGTAACATTACAAATTTAGCACAAAAAGATCTCAATGTATTAAAAACATTGACTACAAAAACATTGACTACAAATAAAGATAGAATTGCATAAAATGAACTTACAGTAACAACATTGTCAGAAGTTAAATCCATAAAAAGTTCAGTCCTGTGAAGATTTTTTTAAATCTGTGATCCTTGCCTCCCTAGAGAAATAGGTGTGGATCTGGGCAGGAGGCAGACTGCATTGGACAATACAAAAGCTGGATAAGTGAGACTCTGCTGTATTTTGCTTCCCAAGAAAGGTACTGCTCAAGTGTGAATTGTACACTTTTCTCACTCACTCATGAATTTATTTATTTATGTATTTATTTACTTCATTCCTTATTTATTTATTTATTGGATTTATAGCCTGTCATTCTCCCAGAAAGGGTTTATTTATACATCTAAGTATTGCAGTTGTACAGTGCTGCTTAGTAAAGCAGAACTAACATTGTGTCAAGTGCTGTGTTTCTAGATTTAAGAGCACAACAAACATTGTCATGAGTTAAGGTGAAGAGATTATAAAATTCTTCTTGTCATTTTAATGATCCAAACAATAGGGTAGAGTGATGGGAGCAGGGAGGAAAGTAGATAGATGAATAGGTACCAAAGACTTGGCCTTTACACTTTTTATTTGCAAGCTTGGATTAATATATTCACTCTTGAAAATAATAATTATTAGAATAAAGTTACTAATCAATGACATTTAAATCATTCATGAAAATGGGTTAAAGTTAAGTAATGCATACAATCAAATAAGGTTCCATATATTCTCTTGGTGGAATTGTGGACTTTCTTCTTGTATGGGCTGGGTAGGATACATTTTGGCATGATGCTGTCCTTTGCCCAACTCTTATTTTATATAAAAAAATGATGAACTGTTGGTCTTCCCAATAGTTTGGTCTATAAATCCCATCTGCCCTACCCAGAATGATCCATGGTGAAAATTTTAGAAGTAAATCTAAAGGTTCATCAGCCATTTTACAGAATAATCTGGCTTTAAAAATTTATAGTAGAGCATTCCATCACTAGGGTGATGAAATTTAGCTGCTTGCTATGGCAACATGGGATTTATTATTGGAATGACACTAACAATCATCCTAAATGTCCACTGCCATTTTGTTGATATTGTGGATATTAAAAAAAAGTAGCCATAGCTACTTTAAGCAGTTGGAGTACTTTGGTAAGTTGTCACAATTATAATAGAAGTATATATTCCTGAAAAGTTTGTGGGGTCCATTTGCACCATCTAATAGGGTTGTGCTTTTGAGGTAAACCTTGACCTGTTTCATGCCCCAGCTTTTGGTGGGGGCCCCAATCTGTTTTTTGGGAGCCTCCCAAAATTGGGAGGGCAGATATTTGTTTTCTCTCTGGGGTGCCAAAAGATATGTTTTCTATCGGCCCATTATGGGGGGTTTCCAGGCTCCCCTTCCTGTCATAGACATGTAAGTTGTTTCTACTCTAGAGGAGAGGCGCTCAGCTGCAGGCACTGGCACGTGCTTTAAGGAGGCTTCTTACCTGTTTCTCTAATCTAAAGGAGAAACGCTCACCCCACGCCACACACACACACACACACACACACACACTCCAAAGCAAGGAGGTGAGTTCTGTATCTTACTCTAGAAGAGGTGCTCAGCTGCAGGCGGGCTGCACGCCACACACGCACTCTCCAAGACAAGGAGGCTGCTCACGAAAAGCAGGCAATGAACCAAGATCAGCTCCCGCTTACTTTCATGTTGAGCTGATTTTCATGCTGGGAGGGGGCTTCCCATTAGGTGCTCCTGAAGGAATGAAAGTAACAAAAATGAATTTTACAAAGGAAAACGGGTTCCGTGCACAACTCTACCATTCTGGCTGGAGATGTTAGTGGAACTAAAGGAGGCAGCAGGCATTTGGAAGGCCAGCTTCTGCATTCCTCAAGTCTAAACTTGCCTTGATTTCCATTCCAGGAAAAAGGTGGTATATAAATTACAGACATACACACATGTATACATACACCCAATAAACAGTTCGCTAACCTCAGTACTTCAATTGCCAGAATAAGAGGCAGCAGAGCAGCAAAAAACAGCTTCTTGTTGGTGTTCAGTTGAAGTTTTCCAATGCTGCTGTACACTGCTCTGCATATATAGGTGAGCTTGGGGGAACATACATACAACTTCCAGAAATCCCAAGCCAACACAACCTCACTAGGTGGGGGATTACCAAAGTGATTAATGGTGATGGAGGATATTGTAGCTGGAGGTCAGAATCCCATTGGTGCAATATGCTAGTGGTTGTATTTTTCTAGCGTTATGGAGCAATGGCAAGGGAAAACAGATAAAATTTGTAATTCTTCAAGGGTGCCTCTACATTACGGAATAAATGCAGTTTGATGCCACTTAAACTGTGATGGCTCACAGCTAAAAATTAATGGGAAATGCAGATTTACAAGGTCTTTAGTCTTGTCTGAGCTGTCGGAATTTAAAATGCATTTGAAGACCTATCTCTTCCAATAGATCTACCCAGTCAGTTTTAATCACAAATTTTAAACTTGCATCTTATGTTTAATCTTTGTATTTTCATATGTATTTTGTAGAAATATGTTTTAATGTGTGTATTTTATGGACCGTGTTAGATATTAGATGATTATGTGTTTTGATCGATGTTGTAACCCTCCTTGAGAAACAAGATGAGGCGGGTAAGAAATAAAATTATGATTATAATTATGAATATTTCCGCGAAATAGTGCTGGTGCTTCATCAACTATACCTCCCATGATTGCATGGCAATTAAAGTGGTTTCGAATGGCACTAATATGTAGATACAGTAGAGTCTCACTTATCCAAGCTAAACAGGCCGGCAGAAGCTTGGATAAGCGAATATCTTGGATAATAAGGAGGGATTAAGGAAAAGCCTATTAAACATCAAATTATGTTATGATTTTACAAATTAAGCATCAAAACATCATGTTATACAACAAATTTGACAGAAAAAGTAGTTCAATATGCAGTAATGTTATGTTGTAATTATTGTATTTAAGAATTTAGCACCAAAATATCATGATATATTGAAAACATTGACTACAAAAATGGCTTGGGTAATCCAGAAGCTTGGATAAGTGAGGCTTGGATAAGTGAGACTCAACTGTATGTCCAAAGAGGCCTGTGCTTCTCTTTCAGCTGGCATAATGCATCAACAAATTCCCCACCTCAAAGAACTTTCCTGTGCTCTGATAGTGGTGTCTCCTTTTCTAGAGATTTTAAAGCAAAGATTGGGTATCATTTGTTGTAGGTGCTTTAGCTGTTTTAGTTGTTTTCCTGCATGGTAAGGGACTGGGCTGGATGGCTCTCGTGCTCTCTTCCAATGCTATGAATGGTATGATTCCAAGATAGTTACATAGCAATAGAGCAGAAATGCAAAGGCTTGAGATCTAAGTAAAAAAGTGATATGGGTTGTTGTGTGTTTTCTGGGCTGTATGGTCATGTTCCAAAAGCATTCTCTCCAGATGATTCACCCACATCTATGGCAGTTATCCGCAGAGGTTGTGAGGTGTATTGGAAACAAAGCAAGGAAGGTTTATATATTTGTGGAAGGTCCAGGGTGGGAGAAAGAACTCTTGTCTCTTAGAGGCCAGTGTGGATGTTGTAATTAATCATTCGATTAGCATCAATGGCCATGCCAGCTTCAAGGCCTGGTTTCTTCCTGCCTTGGGGAATCCTTTGTTGGGAGGTGTTAGCTGGCCCTGATTGAATCATGTCTGGAATTCCTCCTTTTTCTGAGTGTTGTTCTTTATTTTAGAGTTTTTTTAATACTGGTAGCTAGATTTTGTTCATTTTCATGGGTTCCTCCTTCTGTTGAAATTGTCCACATGCCTGTGGATTTCAATGGCTTCTCTGTGTAGTCTGACATGATAGTTGTTAGAGTGATCCAGCATTTCTGTGTTCTCAAATAATATACTGTGTCCAGGTTGGTTCATCAGGTGGTCTGCTATGACTGGCCTTGCAGCTCTTCTGATGTCTGTGATAGAGTATCCATTGGCCTGTAGAGCCCAGTTTAGGTGGTTCAGTTCACCTTGGAGGAGGTGGCGTTCGTGCTTTCTTTGTGCACCGTCTGCAAGGGCTTTGATTGTGCTTCTTTTTTGACTTGGGTGATGGTTGGAGTTTTTATGTAGGTATCTATCAATGTGTGTAGGTTTTCTGTAAACTCTGTGGCCCAATTGTTGATTGGGTTTGCGGATGACTAGGACATCTAGAAAAGGCAGTTTTCCTTCGTTTTCTTTTTCCATTGTGAATTGGATGTTTGGATGAATGCTGTTGAGGTGGTCCAGGAACTTGTTGAGTTCTTCTTCTCCATGGCTCCAAATGGTCAAGTTGTCATCCACATATTTGAACCATATAGTGGCTTTTTGGTGCTGTTTCTAGGGCTTGTTTTTCAAAGTCTTCCATGTAGACATTTTCTATGACTGGGCTGAGAGGGCTCCTCATGGCTACTCCATCTTTCTGTTCATAGAATTCATTGTCCCACTGGAAGTAGCTTGTGGAGAGGCAATGGTGAAACAGGGCTGTGATGTCTTCTGGTAACTTCTGGTTGATTAGTGCAATGGTATTTGCTACCAGGGCCTTAGTAAATAGAGACACCACATCGAAGCTGATCAGTATGTCCTTGGTGCTGAGCTTGAGGTTGCTGATTTTTTCTAGGAAATGGGCTGAGTCCTTTGACAACAAGGCTGGCTTTTCATCCCATTACCAGCAATGCTGCCTTCTACCACTTCCAAGATTTCTTTGGCCTCAGACAGCATACACACCACATAGACTGAAACATCTGAGTCACTAGGAGAGAAGAAAGTATTACTTAAATATTCTTCTATTACAGGTTCTGTAATATAATTGAGAATCAGTACAAATATAATGTGTACATATTTCTAATAGTTTTGTACAAGAGGAAATTTCTGTGACTGATCACCAAATGTAAAGTGTGGAGCATGTCACAAGACATGAGGAGGAAAACAGGGAGCTGGCTCTATGCTCAACATAATGAAGCAGGAATTGATAACTAAATAGCATGGTGTTCCTGGATAATACATTCTGCAAAGCCTCACTCATCCTAGCAGCCAGGCTTGAAATTTCCCTTTCTGTGTGAAAGTGACTAGCAGCCATCTTCTTAAGAAGATTGTTCTGGACTCTGGAGAGGCAGTGAGTGAAGCAAATATCCCAACTGCATTTGTGAAGCAGCAGAAAATAAGAAGAGTTGCAATAGAAAGAATGATTTAAAAGCATTTAATGGAAGTTTGGTTTGGCATTTATTATTCAGTACTACATGGATTGTATTTATTAAGTACTACATTTATAATGGTTAAATGTAAAGATTAAACAAGACAATGTATTATGAGAAGGACTGGGTAAGTTATTTCTGTTAGCCCAAATCCTTTTGCTGTGAGTCCCTCCAGAGAGACTTTCTTTGAAAATTATTGCATCAGGGAGAAAACAGATTGAAAAGAGAAAGAGGTTACACAAGCACAAATCATCCAAGGGAAAGGCAAGCTCAAGAATTTATTTATGTCCTGTCCGCGGGGGCTGTGGAGCTCCCATAATCAGTGACTTTTCTATCTTTGAAGCAGGATAGTTTGTGCAATTGTGTCACCAGCCACAAGAGAATATTTCCTTCAATTCTGTAAAGGAGTTGGCATGCTTTCCAAAATTTCCTGTCTATGATGGGAATTCAGTGTTTGGAGCTAAAATGTTCAGTTTAGCCCTGTTGTCCTTTTTCATTACTTCTCCTCAAAATGAGAGGTAATGAATTTTTTAACGGTAACAGAACATCCCAGAACATCATTACTCTTCAGCAGAAGAAGTAATACAGTACTATTCATTCATAGGATTTTCAACAAACATGAAATGTGGCCAAAGTTGGTTTCTTTTTAAACTTAAAATTAAGGGAGCCACACTGCTCAAAGAGCTTATCTACACATGCTATAAAATCCTGAATGATGTGGATTATTTGGGGGTGGGATAGCACAATGCACATCCAGATGGAAAACATGTGTTAAAAATATCAGGAGAAAGTCCAAAATAGGTAATATAATGCACTGCAGCTGTTCAATGTACAGATGCTGCAGAGCAGAAATTCTGGAGGATTATGTGCAGCACTCGTATAAACAGGACGCGATCTGCATCCAGGAAGGGAGAATGGGGCGATTTGTGCTGTGCGCGCGCAGAGATCGCCCCATTCTCCCTTCCTGGATGCGTCCGCAGATCGCCCCATTCTCCCTCCTGCGCACGGCACAGATCGCCCCATTTTGCCCTTAGTTCCTGGACGCGTCTTATCATCAGGTGCGTCCTATAAAGCGAAAAAAACGGTAACTCTCAAACTCTGCTGGAAATCGGAGAAGCTGGTAAGCAAAATATAGGCAGGAAAGTGTTTCCTTTGGAGTCAAGTCAAGATGGGATGTGCATTAATTCACACATGTAACTATTTTCTCCTTTCACGGATCCCAGTACATGCTATAATAATTTGTTTCAGAGTAATGTGTAAAACCTGTCCAAATGTTATCAATATTCATTCATTTTGATGTATCTTTGAACATGTCACCTCTGAGACATTTGATCCTTTATAGCAGGGGTCCCCAAACTAAGGCCCGGGGGCCGGATGCGGCCCTCCAAGGTCATTTACCTGGCCCCCGCCCTCAGTTTTATAATATAATATATTGTATATACATATAATATTGATAATAATATTATAATGTAATGCAATATAACACTAATAATAATACCATATAATAATATTAATTATATATTCTATATTACATATAATATTACTAATATTACAGTATAGTAGTATAGTTCAATCTAGTAATATATAATGCTAATATTGTGCTATACTAATAATATAATATATTGTATGTACATATAATTTGTAAGCCACTCTGAGTCCCCTTTGGGGTGAGAAGGGTGTGATACAAATGTAGTAAATAAATGCAGTAAATAAATAAATAGTAAATAAATACATTTTAGACTTAGGCTCGCCCAAAGTCTGAAATGACTTGAAGGCACACAACAACAACAACAACAACAACAACCCTAATTAACTTGACTATCTCATTGGCCAGAAGCAGGAGCACACTTCCCATTGAAATCCTGATAAATGTATGTTGCTTAAAATTATTTTTATTTTTTGAATATTGTATTGTTCTTTCATTGTTGTTGTTGTTTTTGCACTACAAATAAGACACGTGCAGTGTGCATCGGAATTTGTTTGTATTTTTTTTTTCAAATGATAATCCGGCCCCTCAACAGTCTGAAGGATTGTAGACTGGCCCTCGGCTTAAAAAGTTTGAGGACCCCTGCTTTATAGCATGAAGTATTCTCTTTGTATACAGTTCTATTATATATCAGAAAAGAAGCTCACTTAAGGGTATTGCAGCAGATCTCCTGCTGACATGATGTGCAGGTATGACGGAAACACAAAATTGAGGTGGTACAGTAGGTGCATCATCACCCGTGGTGTTCATATTCATATCTTTTGTCCTACAGCAATCTCTAAATGAGTGGGTACACCACAGGCAATAATGCTTCAACTGCGTTACCTTCAGCACTCTTAAAAGATTGCAATTGCAGCATGTATGGCGATCAATTTTATTCTGCAATTCATGTGCGATTATGATAAAAATCAGCCCTCGGAAGATACTATTGTCCCCAGGAGACCTGCTGCTAAGGGTGCCAATAGCAATAATACGTTTAATGGAACCTGCAGTTTGGCTTTCAAAAACATAGTATTAAATATGTTGGAATCCTTTGGGTTAAGGATCTCTCACCAGTTTTTAATACAACATTGTAAAATGTGTATACTCTTGCCCAGAACTGTTAGAATGAACAAGCTGATTCCAGAGCCATCAATTTCAGTTAGCTTCATAAATCAATAGCCTGACACATTTGGGTTGTTTTAATGTTCCTCAGCATATATTGTAAGATTATTATGTTATTGACATGGTTGCATTCACACTATTATATTACACCTGACACATTTCACTACACTGGCATATGTATTTTTCATACAGCAATCACTAGATACTCCACATACAATGTGGTATCCATATTTTTACTAAATGAAAACAGGAATGAAAAGTATATTTAATGTATTTGATATTCAGTATTATTTATGGTCAGTATTGTGTATTAACTACTTAGTTAACTAAGTAAAGTAACCTCTCCTAGCATGATACATGTATCATTCATAATGAAAAAGGTCATTAATCAATGCTCCAAATACAATCAGAACTGACTTCTTTCTTTCTATGCAGCTGATGCCTTCTTAAGTAGCTTGCTGTTATTATGGCAATAATGTCACAGTCATGACTAATTAGCTATCATGAATACAGAACAGTTACATGTAAGTAAATCTAGGTAATTGTTCCATATTCATGGTAGCATCATAATCAGTCATGTTTACTCCATCCTCAAAATCAACTTTATCAGCCTTAGGGAGAAGGAGGTTCATTCTGAAGTGCTAGGTTTGCAGTGGGGGGGGGGGCATTTAAGCTTACTTAGTTAAGTGTGATAAATTAATTAGCTAATACAGAAGTACTGACCTATATAAAAATGGAGTGAGCCCTTCATATTTGCTGGAGTTAGGGGTACAGTACCCCCATGAAAGTGAAAAATCATGAATAAAGAAGTTGCAATTTTTTACCTGAGAGAACACCGCTCTGGGAATTTCTGGGTCTTCCAACATGACTCTATGCTCAGCTTCCACTGGAAGTTGAATCACAATGAAATACCTAGACCAGTGGTTCTCAACCTGTGGGTCCCCAGATGTTTTGGCCTTCAACTCCCAGAAATCCTAACAGCTGGTAAACTGGCTGAGATTTCTGGGGGTTGGAGGCCAAAACACCTGGGAACCCACAGGTTGGGAACCACTGACCTAGACATTCCTACTACCTCATCACGCAAATTGCAACACTTTGGGGATGGGGCCTGCCAAGTGCCATCATATAATGCTTGGCAGGCCCGGTCTCATTGAAGCTCAAAGTGCCGAGTAAGTGTTTGGGTAAGTGTTTTTTGCTTGGCTCCAACTAAGCTACCCACATTTTTTACCTATTTTCCCCATCTAATGGGGAAAGGGCAATGCAACAACACATGTTGCTGCCCTTTCCTTTCCTCCGTCTGATGGAAACAGGGCACCAGTTGTCCCCCCCCCACCCACCAATGTGATTCTAATTACTTCAATACTGCCTAT
This sequence comes from Anolis carolinensis, assembly GCF_035594765.1. Classification (NCBI taxonomy): domain Eukaryota; kingdom Metazoa; phylum Chordata; class Lepidosauria; order Squamata; family Anolidae; genus Anolis; species Anolis carolinensis. The sequence goes on from NC_085845.1 coordinate 55,862,348, forward strand.
TCTTACTTGGAATTTCTAAGGGGTTTCCCATTACCAACACACAGATAATTGTAACTGGAGACACCAGAATCTGTGACCTGTTCTGTGCAGTATGTGCTCACCTTTTATATACAGAACTGCTGGACTGCCATTTTAGTGGTTGCCTTGATTTTAAATTAAATTATCTACAAACAGAAATTGATTATTATACTCTAGTTGCTGACAGGATTATAAGCCTAAAAGATATAAATCTTCTTGTTGTCATAAGATGTCAGGTTGGTTTCAACTTCAGGCTATTCTGTGAATTGAGAGACCTTCTAGAGCAGCATTTCTCAACCTGGGGGTCAGGACTCCGGGGGGGGGGTCATGAGGGGGGCTGTCAGAAGGGTTGCCACAGACCATCAGAAGTCACTACAACTCCCAAATGTCAAGGTCTATTTTCCCCAAACTCCACCAGTGTTCACATTTAGGCATATTGAGCATTTGTGCCAAGTTTGGTCCAGATCCATCATTATTTGAGTCTACAGTGCTCTCTGGATGAACTACAACTCCAAAACTCAAGGTCAATGCCCAACAAACCTTTCCAGTATTTTCTATTGGTCATGGGAGTTCTGTGTGCCAAGTTTGGTTCAATCCCATTGTTGGTGAATTTCAGAATGCTCTTTGATTGTAGGTGAACTATAAATCCCAGCAACTCCAACTCCCAAATGACAAAATCAATCCTTCGCAACCCCACCAATATTCAAATTTGGGCATATTGGGTATTTGTGGTAAATTTGGTCCAATGAATGAAAATACATCCTGGATATCAGATATTTACATTACAATTCATAACAGTAGCAAAAGTACAGTTAGGAAGTAGCTAGGAAAATAATTTTATTTTCCACAACATGAGGAACTGTATTAAGTTCCTGTATTAAGGGGTCGCAGCATTAGGAAGGTTGAGAACCACTGTTCTAGAGACCTGGTGGTCAACAGCGCTGCCCAGGTTTTGCAAACTTGGGGCAATGGCTTGCTTCCTTGAATCAAGTAATCTGTAAAGTAGTCTTCCTCTTTTCCTAGTACCCTGCACCATACTGAGCATTATCATCTTTTTCAACGTGGAATGTTTTTTCATGACATCCTTGAAGTACAATAGCATCCGTTTAGTCACTTTGGCTTCCAGTGAGAGTTTAGTTTTATTTATGCTCAGATGTCTTTTTGGCAGTCCATGGTGTCTGCAGAATTCTTCTTCAGCAATACATTTCAAATAAATTGATCTTTTGCCAGTGTTCTTCATTGTCCAGCTTTCACCGTCATATATAGACATTGGAAAATATAGTGGAAATAAAACTTCTTGGGGAATACTAGAAAACTCTTTGATGGCCATCTGAACATCTTTGCTTACTCTTTCCCTGTTTCCCCCCAGTTGTAAGCCTCTGGATCTAGTGAAAGCTATTATTCCTAGTTCTCAGGATAAGACTGACAATAAATAAAGAAAATCAGATCTCCTTATGTATAATCTGTCAGTGTGGGACAAAATTTTAGTGTTCTGTTCTCAGCTCATTTTTTTAAAGGCATTCATTTGTGAAATAATTAGTCAACTCTTATGAAAAAAAACTCATGAGGAAATTGCTGCGGAAAAAAAAAACAATATCCAAGGGACTATGTTATTCCTCGAAGGGATATAACCACAGGAACAATCCAAGATGTATTTTTCATTACTTTGTTATTACCCCTTTATATATTTTTCATGCAGATCTCTCTGCATTTTTATTTTTATCTTGCTTTTCTTCTCCGCCTCATAGTTTGCTATTCAAAGTCTGTAAGCCAACACGGAAAAGGCCTATTTGAAATATGGTATGTAATTAGCTTTTATCAAACTAGAATGACAAACACTCAGGAGGTGGTGTAACTTAACATGAACAAAGCAGACAGCATCTACTTTCTCTCTCCAGGTATGTGTATAAATTAGATGCTAGTTATTGTTGTCCATCTTTGTGTTACTTCAGAAGTAGGCTGCATTTGGTCTTTCTTCCCGGGAAATCCTTGATCACCTCTATTTAAATACCTGCAGTATCTTAAGAGACAGTTTTATATCATCTCTGCTTTTACCACTTGCTGAGAGATGTCATAATAAAATAGGCTGTGTGCACCAGACAGCACAGCATGATCTTAAAAACAAGACTACATTAAATCAGATCAAAGGGCCATCTAGCCCAGCATTCTGTTTTCTTGCTCTCTGTGCATGGGTGTGCCTTTAAGTTACCCTGGCAACTTATGGAGACCCCATACATTTCATAGTTTTCTCAGGGAATGAGTACGCCAAGGAGATTTTGTCAGTTCCTTCCTATGAAATATTGCCTACTGATATTCATCGGTGGTCTCCCATCCAAGTGCTGCATATGATTATTGATAAAGTGACTTGAGTATTTGAATGGGGCTATTGTCACAATTATATTAATTGGGCTAAATTGATTTGCTATTCCAACTATATTTGTCCAATTGAATGAATAGGACTTGTAACATCAACACTTATCTAAATCCCATTGATTCTATGAGCAATAGATTAATTTGTCTCCTGCTTTGCCACTAACATGGGATCCAATGCAGCTTACAATATAGACTAATATAGCTAAAATGCTTAAAAGATCAAATGAGCTATCAAATAGAATAAAAAGAGTATAAAGGCATTTTTAAATAATACATTTAATATATGTGTGCATACATGTAGCCTAGCATTTTTAGAAGAGTTATGTCTTTATGCAACATGGAGCAATGAATTACCATAATGATATAGATTATAGATTGTAGATAAGCAAATGGATACATACAGTGAAATGGATTTCAGATGCACATGCGTATATCTTTATATTTTCATCCTATATAAAATGTGGATGGCATGAGTATAGATTTGTATTGCATTAGTAAGCCTGTGCATACAATTCCCCAATTTCAATTTACAATGTATTATGTATATAGATAGTCAGCATTTACAATTCACTGAAGACCCTTAGATCAAGGTAAGAGAGACCTGCTCTTACTTTGGGATTATGAAGTAATATTAAACTCTTATTTATATTCACAAATAATGAGACAGTGATTCCCCATGTCCATTTCAGATTTTGCTTCAGGAATGAAGTTGAAGACATGGAACCAAACTCTAAACCAGGGGTCCCCAAACTAAGGCCCGGGGGCCGGATGCGGCCCTCCAAGGCCGTTTACCTGGCCCCCACCCTCAGTTTTAGACTTAGGCTTGCCCAAAGTCTGAAATGACTTGAAGGCACAACAACAACAATCCTACGTGATTATCTCATTGGCCAGAAGCAGGCCCACACCTCCCACTGAAATCCTGATAAGTTTACAGTATGTTGGTTAAAATTATTTTTATTTTTAAATATTATATTGTTCTTTCATTTACCAATATTGTAAATGAAATATTGTAAATGAATGATATGGTAATAATATAATGTATTGTGTATACATCCAATATTATAATGTAATACAATATAATATTTATTTATTTATATATTACAGTATTTCTGCCCTGCCCTTCTCACCCAATAGGGGACTCAAGGCGGCTAATAATAATAATACAATATAATAATATTGTATAATATAATAATATTAATTATATATTATATATTAAATGTAATATTACTAATAATATTACGGTATAATGATATAGTACAATATAGTAATATCTAATGCTAATATTGTGCTATGCTAATAATATAATATATTGTATGTACATACAACTCTGCTCTGAGTCCCCTTCGGGGTGGGAGAGGGTGGGGTATAAATGTAGTAAAAAAATAAATAATTGTTGCTGGGTTTTGTTTTTTGTTTTTGTTTTGTTTTTTGCACTACAAATAAGACATGTGCAGTGAGCATAGGAATTTGTTCGTTTTTTTTTTTCAAATGATAATTCGGCCCCTCAACAATCTGAGGGACTATGAATCGGCCCTCCACTTAAAAAGTTTGAGGACCCCTGCTCTAAACAGTCATATAGTTTAAAAATTCACTGTTGGAATTGCCAGTTCAATTCCACGAGACGGGGTGAGCTCCCATCTGTCAGCTCTAGCTTGCAGGAACATGAGAGAAGCCTCCCAACTAACACATCTAGGCGCCCCTTGGGCAATGTCTCTATAGATGACCAATTCTCTCACACCAGAAGCGACTTGCAGTATGTTCTCAAGTCGCTTCTGACACGATTAAAAAATATTATTATTTATTTACAGTATTTATATTCCGCCCTTCTCACCTGAAGGGGACTCAGGGTAGATCACAATATACATATACATGCCATTAGACATACGACATACAGACACAGACACAGACACAGAGGCAATTTAACAGTTTCCAGCTTCCGGCTTCATGAGGGTATGCTCGATTCCGGCCACAGGGGGAACTGCCACCTCATCCTCCACTTGTGACACTGAGTCTTTGATGAAGTACTTCCTCATACTTCCGCACTCTGCTGGATGCTTTTATGGTGTCATAAATTAGTTAAATTAGGCTCCCCACATAAAGCAGTACCTAAATTTTTTACTCAACAGATGCAACTGTCTTTCGAGTTGCTTAGGTCAATTTATTTATATCCTGCTTTTCTCCCCATGGGGACTCAAGGCAGCTAACATCTATCCACACTAAACAGTTTTAAAAGAGCAATACAGAATTTTAAAAATACAATTAATTAATAACAGTGGGGTGTAAACAGAATTAAAATACAACAAATATATCAAATGGCCTTTAAAACTCATATCCCCCAATTAATGTTGATGGCTAAACTAAACCAGCATGGTTTCATATAGACCTTGTGTTTGATGATAATCACTAGTTAGAACTGTAACCTACAATAGGAAACTAGACAAGAGACTTTTGTAATGGAAGAACATAGCAACACTTTATATATACATTTTAGGTGTCCCTCTTGGAAATGACTCCTTTCTTATCTTGAAGCCAGTTAAGAAAATATTACAGTACTTAAATTTAAATTTTAGTTTACACACTTTCCAAAACACAATGCTGCTTAATGTAAAATTTTAAAAAATCTAAAATTTTTGTCATTAATTAATTATATTTCAGGAAATAGATTTTACTTCAGAATACATACTAATACTTCAACAATCTTTGGACTGAGGAAGGAAATTTCGAGAACATATCACTGCTTGTGGAAAAAAAGCTAACTTTGCCAAACAGCTTTTTTATTGAATTCTATTCAACACCAGCATCAAAGTGTGTTTCAGTTATGAATGTAAAATACTAATCATCATCATCATCTTTATTTGTATCTCATCCCTTCTCCCAAAATGGACTTGTGGCAGCTTACAACAAAAATACAATATACATAGTAATAATAATAACCAAAACAACACAGAACAACAAATCATAATACAAAAACAAAAAATTAGACCTATCATGTCAAATGGATCAGAAAAAATAGTGAAATGTGACACTTTAAAAATGAATGAGAGGCCTAGTAAACTATGCAAATTGACTGAAGACTCTGCTTATATTTTGTAATGTTTCATCAGCTTGATTCAAACAAGGATGATAATGACAGCTCAACCTTGTTCTAATTTAGGATTATTATAGATTGAGTGAAAGATCAACGCTTTGTTATTTCTTGGAGAATCAATGAGTAACAAGCGATTCAACATATTGTACATCAAAGCTGTTTTGTCAGAAGATAAGTGGGTGTTCTGAAAGAGTAAAAAAAAACCCCCACCCTGGAATAGATGAAAACCCAGTTATTATATGATGAGTCATTATCCACACATCTTTGGTAATAATTCCCCATTCCATTTGGCTTCTTCAGTGAGAACCTGTAGGCTTGGAATTTCTCATTGTTGTGTACCCTGCCTTTCATGTCAGAACAGGAATTACAAAGTCCATCTTCAAATCAGGCTAGAACTCTGTTTTCAAAATGGATTTCATAATTTTTGTTCCTCTAAATCAGTGGTTCTCAACCTGTAAGTCCCCAGGTGTTTTGACCTACAACTCCCAGAAATCCCAGCCAGTTTACCATCTGTTAGGATTTCTGGGAGTTGAAGGCCAAAACATCTGTAGACCCACAGGTTGAAAACCACTGCTCTAAATCAAACCCAATTGAAAATGATTTCGAAAGCATGATATAGTCATCCTGTTTGGAGGACACTTGCTTCTGAATAATGAACTTTCCAATGGGTAATCATAGAAAGTGGAAGGGGTGTGATGAACCTCATTGTGGTTGGAGGCAAGGCTGGGTTTACCATTAAGCAGACTAAGGTGACAATCACAGGCAGGAAATGCTGGAGATCAGTGATTGTTGCCTTCCAATCTTCCCACTTGAAGTCTCAAACTGTTAATCTTATCTGGTTGCCACTGGTCACAATCTCCCTACCCCATTTGAAGTAATACTCTTGTATGGTGCATCCACCTGCCAATCAGTCCTTCTTCCTTGTATGACTGGAAGGTTGGGACACCAGCTTGTCCTTTGCATCACTAGCAACATGACACCATATAATATTTCCAGCCAGATTCACCTGCCAGCTTTCTATGGAATAGCACTGAGAAGGAATTTAATTGATTTTTGGGAGTTTTTGCACTTCCTAATATTTGTGAGTGCAGGCTGGTGAGCAGCCAGCTGCAGCCAGCTGCAACAAATCACTCTAGAATCATAGAATCATAGAATAGTAGAGTTGGAAGAGACCACATGGGCCATCCAGTCCAACCCCCTGCTAAGAAGCAGGAAATCGCATTCAAAGCACCCCCAACAGATGGCCATCCAGCCTCTGCTTAAAAGCCTCCAAAGAAGGAGCCTCCACCACGGCCCCGGGGAGAGAGTTCCACTGTCGAACAGCTCTCACAGTGAGGAAGTTCTTCCTGATGTTCAGGTGGAATCTCCTTTCCTGTAGTTTGAAGCCATTGTTCCGTGTCCTAGTCTGTAGGGCAGCAGAAAACAAGCTTGCTCCCTCCTCCCTGTGACTTCCCTTCACATATTTGTACATGGCTATCATGTCTCCTCTCAGCCTTCTCTTCTGCAGGCTAAACATGCCCAGCTCTTTAAGCCACTCCTCATAGGGCTTGTTCTCCAGACCCTTAATCATTTTAGTCGCCCTCCTCTGGATGCTTTCCAGCTTGTCAACATCTCCCTTCAACTGCGGTGCCCAAAATTGGACACAGTATTCCAGGTGTGGTCTGACCAAGGCAGAATAGAGGGAGAGCATGACTTCCCTGGATCTAGACGCTATTCCCCTATTGATGCAGGCCAGAATCCCATTGGCTTTTTTAGCTGCCGCATCACATTGTTGGCTCATTTTTAACTTGTTGTCCACGAGGACTCCAAGGTCTTTTTCGCACACACTGCTGTCAAGCCAGGCGTCCCCCATTCTGTATCTTTGATTTCCATTTTTTTTGCCAAAGTGAAGTATCTTGCATTTGTCCCTGTTGAACTTCATTTTGTTAGTTTCGGCCCATTTCTCTAGTCTGTCAAGATCGTTTTGAATTCTGCTCCTGTCTTCTGGAGTGTTAGCTATCCCTCCCAGTTTTGTGTCGTCTGCAAACTTGATGATCGTGCCTTCTAACCCTTCGTCTAAGTAGTTAATAAAGATGTTGAACAGAACCGGGCCCAGGACGGAGCCCTGCGGCACTCCACTCGTGACTTCTTTCCAAGATGAAGACGATGCATTGGTGAGCACCCTTTGGGTTCGTTCAAGAGGTCATGAATTCGAGGCCAGCTCGGAGCCTGTGTTTGTCTCTGTCTTTGTTCTATGTTAAGACATTGAATGTTTGCCTTATAAGTGTAATGTGATCTGCCCTGAGTCCCCTTTGGGGTGAGAAGTGTGGAATATAAATACTGTAAATAAATAAATAAATAAATAAAAACACTTCACCTTGAGATATTCATGTCAGATATTTTCTTATCCTTAATGTTTTGTCTTTTGTATTGGGGGCAGGGGTGTTGTGACCTTGCTTCAGACAGTATATTTTGTGAAACAATCAGGCATCATTTAAAAATAAATTCAGAATGCCTTTTTCTTCTAAGTTATCCAAACATTTGTAGCAGATCCCGATCAATTCAAAGGCACAGTATTCAGTAAAGAAGATATACATAATTAAACCCCAGCCCTACAAAATATATGACATTCCACAGCAGCTTTATTCTCTTCCCATGAAAGTCCTCACTTCGTACATCAAAAGTTTTACCTTCACAAGGTTAAGCAAGGAGGAAGGGTTACTCAGTTGAAAATGAAAATAAAATAAAATAAAGGAATATATCTTTAATTGTTTAGTGCTAAAAGCTTCTGCACATTTGATTTCCCTTGGATGGGTTTCAATAGGATCTAATATTTGGTTTTATTATATTATACTTCTATTATTGTTATTTCTAGCAGCATAGAGAAAACTAAAACCAATCTTTTCTTAAAGCCCTCTTTGCAGTACCTGAAAGTGCTCAACTATACCACTTCTGTTTATGAGACATCACACATGTTAAAGCAGAAGTGTTATCAAGAAGTCTCCATTCACAAAAAAATAAAATAAAACTAACACAGGAGAGAATGTTGAGAATCTTGTAAAAAAAACAAACCCTGTCATGGTGGTGAATACATGGTTCTTGAACTTACACAAAGAAGCTGAAAATGGGGTTTTGGGTTAAGAGGGATGCCACAACTTAAATGATACGTACTACTCTGCCATATACCCATACAGTTCTCCTCTGGATAACATGTGTAGGGGGAAGGGACACTTGGCTCCATGGTTTCCAGTCCAGAGCCTTATGAAAGAGGTGTCTGGTAATCCTGTAACAAACAGATACTCTTGTCCAGCCAAAAGCAGAGATTAGGAAATCTGGTGTATTCCAACTTTCAGCATGGACAGTGGAAACTGGTGACCCACCTCTGGAATAAAGAGTTTGCACACAAGATATGGATTGAAATATGGGAAACTGTATTGAAAGTGTCATCTATTTAATTTCTCTTTGAGATCTGCAAAAAGGAGAACGTGTCAGGGTTGAGCCCATGATTGTGCCTGCTCCTAATATCAATGATGAAGTGGATCATGGGATTTCTGGGCTTGCGAGCCAGCATGAGAATTTAAGTCCTGAAACTGAGCAGTCTGTTTCTCCAGCAGCTAGTGAATGCCACATTCCAGAGAGGGACCCAGATGCTGCTGAGAAGTCTTTCTTTCTTTAGGGAAGCAAGGTCGGAGGCTGAAATGAGTTCAGAGGATGAAATCCCAGATGGAGAAGATAATGAGCTGATAGATAGGATACTTAGTTTTCATAAACTCCGGGCTGCTCAACAGAATCTCTGAAGGTCACAGTGCTTGTTAGAGAAGAGGTTATCAGGTAGTCAGGGAAAATTGCATGATTTCATGTGTTTATTAGAGAGGACAGGGAGATTTTCCAGCAGTCTGGTCAACGTTGGTAATTGAGGCAACCGCTCTTGCCAAGTCTTAGGCAAGCCTGCTAAAGGAATTCTAGTTCCACGTCTTCGTTCATTCATGTTTCATGCTTCCGAGTTTGAAGGATTGTTCCTTGAATGCTGTTTTGGATTTTATGCTGCCTTGTGTATCCTAATTCTTTTGTATTCCTGTGTTCAATGTCCTGTTGTTTTTGCACTACTCTTGTACCTTGAATCTTGTGGACTATTTTTACTATTTTTGCTGAACTGCTTTTCATATAATCTTCAATAAACTGCTTTGCTGATTTAACTTGAACTGGAGTTTGGTGGTTAAGTACAGAGGGGCTTCCTGCCCTGGAGTACAACAGAAGGGAGCAACATGATGCGGGAGCAGTTGGGCAACTGGTCTCTCCCAGACCTCCTCCTCAGATTCCTCTGGCTGAAAACACCTCCGAGAGAAAACCTTTCTCAAAATTTGATTTGCTCCCAGGCTGATCTGGGCAAAGCCTTGAAGTTTGCCCCTTTTCCCATTTCTATGGACAAGTGGCTCATAAGGGTAGTTCCAGAGTCCTATACTTCACCTAAAAGCACTCATCTCCCTCCAATACCTGCCATGGAAAAGGGGAAATTGGTTGCTTGGCCCTTTATCCTCCCACCAGCCTGGTCAAAATAGCCCTCATCCCCTTGCAAATCTTGAAGAACCCACTGGTTTTCCAATGGTTAAAGGTGATCCCTTCTGCTCTGAATGGCTCAACCCTTACAGTATGTAATATCAGGATGGTGAATAAAGTAACCCATAGCAGTACCTAAGGCTACATAACCCCCTTTTTGAACTTTTTATGTGTGATATCAATGCAATGGCCTGGGGATAATTGCTGATCAGACTAACCTTGTCATCTACCATGTCTTTTGGATTCTGCCAACATTATGAGTACTTTTCCCTGTAATAATCCTAGGTCATTTACACCTAAATAAATGACCGGAACAATTTTTTGAGGCCCTTGGAGCTCCTCAAATAGCAATAGCAATTGCAAGACCCCATGCCACTATAGGCCCCTCTTGCCCCGCCATTGGACCACAGTGAGGACACCCTGTCCAAGCTGAGCTCTGACATAGCAGCAATCAACCTGCAGTAGTGATTTTTTTTTTTAAAAAAAAGATAAAACTTACAGGCATTGGTTAGCAAATAAAGTGGCCAAAAATTTCAAATAATTCTAAGATAACAATCAGAAACACATTTACTTGGACCTTTTTCTTCAAAAGTGTACTTAGAAGTGTGCTGCTGACTTGCAACAATTAGCATCAAATGGGTTCTTGATTCACAAGGATAACACAAGGTTTGCATGTGTGTAGGTTTGTCAGATATTCATAACTACATTTACTCTTATTTCAATCCCTCATTGTCTTGTCCTGAAGAAATCGAAAGCATGCAAACTGGAGAGGGCAAGAATTATTCTGCACACTGCAGAATGAAAAGGACCATTCTGCATAGTCATGTCGACTATGACATCTTTATTTCTCTGGGGACACCTAACAAATTAGGCATTGATCATATGAGTCTCCAGAGATACCAATACCTTGTTCTTGCACCCAATTAAGAACACACATAAAATACAACATCTGTTTTTGCGGTTTAAAGAAATGTTTTCATTCAACAAAATTGTCAAGTAGTATGAAAGGCACACAGTTGACACATCTCACTATGTATAATAATGAGCAGATCGACTGAAGACAGGGAGTTGAGTCAACTCTAAATGTCACATAGGGATCTAGGTTTCATTTTGTGTATAATCAGAAGTGTGCTGTACACATTCATTCATGAATTCATGCATTCATGCATTCCTTCTGGCCTGGGGGGGTATATTCTGTTTTTACAACGTATTCCTTTTCTCGCAACAGAAATATGTGGTTATGTAAGTATGTATTATTATTAGGGCCCACAGTGACACAGCAGATTAAACCACTGAGTTGCTGAACTTGCTGACCAAAAGATAGGCAGTTTGAATCCAGGGAGCGGGGTAAGCTCCCACTATTAGCCCCAGCTTCTGCCAACATAGCAGTTCAAAAACATGCAAATGTTAGTAGATCAATAGGTACCATTCCAGCAAGAAGGTAATGGCGCTCCATGCAGTCATGCCGACCACATGACCTTGTAGGTATCTACGGACAACACTGGCTCTTTAGCTGAGAAATGGAGATGAGCACCAACCCCCAGAGTCAGAAACGACTAGACTTAATGTCAGGGGAAAACCTTTACCTTTACCTTATGTATTATTTGGAAATATAGAATAGTTTTCCTTCAACTTAATACTTTTATTATGAATATATTCGGAATCAGTTTCTGCAATATAAGCCAGTGAAACTGCTGGTGAAATCTCAGTGGAAAGGAAAAACTGGTTTGGCAAATCTTGTCCTCATGCCCTCTGTCAAAGCATGGTCAGCCATCCTCAGCTGCTGTTTTTCCAAATGGACTCATGATTTTGGGAGATGTCTCATCCAAGTCCACCTCTTCCCAAGTAAAGAACCCAGAGGAGGACAAAGCAAGATGTTGAGTGTGAAGGTTGCAACATGAGTCTTGAGAAAATCAAACATGAGAAATTCCAATAGTTTTTGGATTCCTGTAGAATCTGATGTGGAGTAATCTCTGGGTTCATATACACTGTCGAATGAATGAAGTTTGACACCATGTTAACTGCCATAGCTCAATGGTATAAAACAGGCATTCTTAATTGTGGCCCTCCAACTGTTTGGGCCTCCAACTCTCAGAATCCCTAGCCAGTTTGTTAAATGGCCAGGAATTCTGGGAGTCTGTATATTTCTCTGCCAAATGGTGCAGGTACTCAGAGGACTGACGTACAAAGACATAACAACACTCTGCTGCTGAGAAAATGCAGCAATTTTCACTTGCCCCAGTTAGCGCTGTCGTAATCTGATTACTGCTTGCACTATTGAGGATGGTGGTGGTGATGACAAGGAGGAGGAAGGTTTTATTTTATTCATTCTTATCCTGCTTTTCCCCGATAATGGGAATCAAGATTAAAAACATACAAAAACTATTAATAATATATGTGTATGTGTGTGTATTGTTTTAAAGATAATTAAATGATCTACAGAGTTAAAGCCATTTAAAACTCATGAAAAGAGAAAATGTTAAAAATTAACATAACACTGCATGCAGAAGGAACACAAGAAGAGAGTATGGGTTCAAGTTCTGTCACCATAGTGATGCCATATTACGCCCTGCAATGTACTACATGTTTCAAATATTTAAACCTGCGACAATAGTTTTGGTTTAGTGCTGCCACAAGGACAGCTTCAAAAGCACCTGGGTTTAATATTTTATCACAAGAGAAAGAGAATGGAGAAAATTTATTGATGATCAAGCACATATATTAAGAAAACAGCAGCTGACAGTGTACTGATGAAAGCAAACAAATATCTGTGTGGATGGGCATCGAGAATAGAAGACACAGGTGGTGTAGAGATATTGCTTGCAAATGTTCAAACCACATAGCTGTATAGCGATAATTCTGCTGTCATAGACTTCAGTTCCCATTGATCCAATAATATATATAAGAAATATTGAAAAGAAACCTAATTGGGTCAGAGTGACACATATGAAGGACATTCATTAAGGATTTCCCCTGACTCACTTCCTGTGAACTGAGAGCAGTTATTAGTTCTTCTCTACCTAGGTGTCACCCAGGGACACACATTTCTTCCATCTTTTTAAGCAACTGTAAACACCTCGCTTGTATAAGTCGACAGGTTGCTCCAAAAGCCACATTGTGACTTTGGTAATCAGAGTCTCATCATCTGAAAAATGCTTGCCCTTCAAAAATACCTTCATTGTTGGAAAGAAGTGGAAATCCGATGGTGTGAGGTTGGGTGAATAAGGAGGATGCAGCAGAATTTCAAAGCCACAGGAGCATGCTTCCATTTGGGCAACATGTGAGTTGTGAACTGGTGCATTGTCTTGCAGAAGGCGGACACTTCATTTTCCAGTTAACACACACAGCACAGTGCCTTTGCAAACCATGACAAAACCATCAACTGCTACGAGGGATGTTCATTAAAGATTTTTCTTGACCCATTTCTATTTTTCACAGGATGCTGAAACTGCACATGTGTAATGATATAAGTCTTTATAGGTTATGTGCCAATTTAGAACTCAGAACTGATAACGGTCTTGATTTTAAAGGTGCTGAAATGGTGTGAGGTTTGAAAATGGACCTAGTGGAATACAGAGCAGTCATCAAGTTCCTTTACTTGAAAGGCCTCACTACCAAAGGAGACGTTCGATGAGATGAAACAGGTTTATGATGATGATTCCCCATCATATGATGTATTCAAGAACTGGCATCGTCAATTCAAATGTGGTCGGACTTCGGTGCAAACAGCTTCAATTCCAGGGTGACCCCACTCTGCTATTAATGAACACACCATCCAGCAAGTGGAGGTCACCATTTTGGAAAATCGCCATATAACTTTTCACCACCTAGCCCAAAATGTCAAGATTAGTGTGGAGTTCATGGAAAAAATCAAGACCATCTTCACATGCATAAGGTATCCACTCGTTGAGTTCCCTGGCTACTCACACCTTTCCAGAATGTGCCATGGAAACCAGGAGGAGTTTTTCAACTGTCTGATAACACAGGATGAAAGCCTGGGTCCATCACTATGAATGCAATGGAAACATCATGACACTACCTCCAAAGAAGGCACATGCTCAACTCTCAGCAGGCAAGATCATGTTTATGACTGTAGACTTCTGTAAGCAATCAGAGGGACCATTGTAAATACTACTGTTTTGATCTCTTGGAATCAGTAAAGTTCCTGTATTTTTGTTCTGCAAACCTGAGTGGCATGTTATTGTGATGTGGGTGACTCTGGATTGCGGGCACACGTAAGAGCTTCCATTTATCACCATCAATCCACTACAGGTTTTGCTAGAGAGTGTCATTTATACACCAGAGCACTAACAGAGCTCTACTTTTTCATACTAGCAAAGTTTCTGATAAAACTCAATAAGCAGCTATATGATCTAATCCTGGGAAAACTGAATGTGTTAATGCAGCCAGGTTAGAATTCTGCATCTAAGCACCAATTTTTACAGCTGTTGAAGATGGAGCAGAAGTTATAAGTGAGCCAGGATGGGAAATACATTATTAGTTCTCTTTAGGGGTCAAATTAGAGAGAAGGTATTCCCTGCTTTGGCTCATTGACAGTCACATATGTACAGTAATCCTGTGTCTCTTTTTCCCTTCTGTGAAGAACAGTGAGCCTTAAAATACATCAGTTGCCAATGGCACATTCATCAAGGAATCTATACATCTTTTTTGCTTTCAATTTGTATCCATTTTTATTATGTAAAGGTGATATAGGAGCCCCCAGTGGTGCAGTGGGTTAAACTGCTGAGCTGCTGAACTTGCTGATCAAAAGATCAGCGGTTCAAATCTGGGGAGCAGGGTGAGTTCCCGCTGTTAGCCCAGCTTCTGCCAACATAACAGTTCAAAAACATGAAAATGTGAGTAGATCAATAGGTACCACTCTGGCAGGAAGGTAACGGCGCTCCATGCAGTCATGCCAGCCACATGGCCTAGGAGGTGTCTATGGACAACGCCAGCTCTTCAGCTTAGAAATGGAGATGAGCACCAACCCGTAGATTCAGACACGACTAGACTAAATGTCAGGGGAAAACATTTACTTTTACGTTAAAAGTGATATACAGAATGTAAAAGGAAATGCATCAAATATGCATAATACAGATACATCTGTTTACCACACTCACCTCCTTCTCTACCCGTGAACCACCACTAAGGAATCTATACATCTAACCACAGCTCTATAACTTGCTCTAGACAATTTCTGATGACTATATTCCTTGCAAGCAGCTTCAATTTTTTCCAGACATGACTCGAGAATTTTAAAAATAACAGACCAGACCACCAATATTAGTTTTAAAGAACACATACTGCAAGCATTAAGTATCTTCAGAGAAATGGATTCTGTATTGTATATTATGGCAATACTTCACTGGGGCAAATTGTTCAAACAATGTTCCATTACCACAGGTCCCACAAGGCCCTTTTTCCTATTGCTGCTGCTTTAATAGTCATTACTTGTCATAACTGAGCTGCATGACAAATAGAGAAAACAAAAGCTTTAGAGCAGAGAAGTAGACCTTTTGCCCTCCGTTCTTTATGCTGAATGCTTTATGTATTGTGTGATGAAAGGGACAAAATATAAAGAAGAAATGCCGGTGAAATAGACCATGGATAGCTTGTAAAATCTCGCTCTATGGCAATGCTTTTTGACCTGTGAGTCCCCAGGTGTTTTGGCCGACAACTCCCAGAAATCCCAGCCAGTTTACCAGCTGTTAGGATTTCTGGGAGTTGAAGGCCAAAACATCTGTGGACCCACAGGTTGAGAACCACTGCTCTTTGGAGACACATTATGCCATGGGGATCTCTGTACTGTCTGATCTGGGCTATGGTCCTTCTATCAACATCAGATATCTCCCAAACTCACCCTCTTTCCTGGATATATGAGAATCCTGAGCAACTGATATTCTCCTGCTAGATTCCACCGCTGCCCTGACAACATGTCACCTCTAGTTTTCTTTTCTAATTCTCCTCCAATATAGTTCCCATGTTTCCTAAGTATTCCATCCCAGGTGCTGTTTGTTGTCTGTTTGAAGGCCTCTTCTGCTTGAGGACTATTCAGATCACATCCAGTTTGAAAATAAAGAATTCTAAGGAAGGACGATGGGGTACCCAGTAATATTTGGTAGCTAGATAGCAGACCAATAAAGCTCGATAAAATAGTGAAGAGTAGAGACATCACACTGGCAACGAAGGTCCGCATAGTTAAAACAATGGCATTCCCTGTAGTAACCTATGGATGTGAGAGCTGGACCATAAGGAAGGCTGAGCGAAGGAAGATAGATGCTTTTGAACTGTGGTGTTGGAGGAAAATTCTGAGAGTGCCTTGGACCACAAGAAGATCCAACCAATCCATACTCCTGGAAATAATGTCCAACTGCTCACTGGAAGGAAGGATATTAGAGGCGAAGATGAAGTACTTTGGCCACATCATGAGGTGACAGGAAAACTTGGAGAAGAGAATGATGCTGGGGGAAATGGAAGGAAAAAGGAAGAGGGGGAGACCAAGGGCAAGATGGATGGATGGTATCCTTGAAGTGACTGGCTGGACCTTGAAGGAGCTGGGGGTGGCCACGGCCGACAGAAAGCTCTGGTGTGGGCTGGTCCTTGAGGTCACGAAGAATCAGAACAAATAAACAACAAGATAGCAGACTGAGAGGATGGTTTACCTTGTCTCAGTAGGGCCTACCCCTTGAAGCCGCAGAAAACAAGGCTGATCCATCTTCTACATGACGTTAGATGTCTGAGGACTCATTTTCTTCTCAAAATTAAACATATTCAGTTCCCTAAGCCTTTTTCACATAGGTTTTGGTTTCCAGACCTTTTACCATATTGGTCAACCTTCTCTGGACATATTTTAACTTGTCAATACCATTCTTGAACTGGACATAATAGTCTGTGAGAAGTCTGACCAGAGCAGATGTATTGCAGGTCTATTTGAATTATAGTTGTCATTTCTACTTTTCATTTATACATTTGAATATGCAGTTTCTATGCAGCATATAGGAGCCCCCTGGTGGCGCAGCGTGTTAAAGCGCTGAGCTGCTGAACTTGTAGACCAAAAGGTCACAGGTTCGAATCCAGGGAGCGGAGTGAGTGCCCACTGTTAGCTCCAGCTTCTGCCAACCTAGCAGTTTGAAAACATGGAAATGTGAGGAGATTAATAGGTACCACTCCAGCAGGAAGGTAATGGTGCTCCATGCAGTCATGCTGGTCATATGACCTGGGAGGTGTCTATGGAAAATGCCGGCTCTTCAGCTTAGAAATGGAGATGAGTACCAACCCCCAGAGTTGGGCACGACTGGACTTAACATCAGGGGAAACATTTACCTTTACCTTATGCAGCATATATGCACCTTATTTGAGTATAAGGGTGACAGAATCCAATTTTCCCATCTCCTTTGTAATAAGCAACCGATCACCCTGTCTTATGAGCGCTGCTACCACAAGGACTGTGCGACATTACTTTTCTGGTGATTTTTTAATGGTAAGGAGTCTCAGGGAAATTTGCATCACAACTCCCTTGTGCCATGGAAGCTTTTGTTTGGTGGGTTACTGGGACTTCGTGGTTAATAGCTTGGAATAAAGGTGAGAGTCTTAAAGATGGATCAGAAAAGTGCTGCATCACGTGGCAGCTAGCTACAGACAATTTGATTCAATGTGGCTTTACTGTATTTGAAAATGATCATGATTACATTATAGTTCCATTCAGGATTTGGAAACCTGACTTTGGTAAACATAGACTGGATCTACACTGCTCTATATCCCAGGATTTGATCAAAGATTATCTGCTTTGAGTTAGATTATGAGTCTCCACTGCCATATAATTTGGGATAAAAAATAATCTGGGATCAGCTCTTGGGATATAAGGACAGTGTAGATCCAGCCTTAACTTAATCTCTTTGTGTCATTCTTTCCTTTTCCCTTTATCTATGGAGGGCAACTTTCTCAACAGGATAATCTCCTGTACTCTGGAAAGTTATCCCTGCCATTGAGAATACAGGAAAATCAGAGATTAAAGCACAAACAAATATTAGTGTATAAACACCTATTAGCTACGCTAGATAAGTGATTCTGAACCTTCCTAATGCTGCAACTCCTTGATACAGTTCCTCATTTTGTGGTGACCTCCAACCATACAATTATTTTCATTGCTACTTCATAGCTGTAATTTTGCTACTGTTATGAACCATAATATAAATATCTGTTATGCAGGATTATTTTCATTCACTGGACCAAATTCGGCACAAATACCCGATATGCCCAAATTTGAATACTGGTGGGGTTGGAGGGAGTTGATTTTGTCATTTGGGAGTTGTAGTTGCTGGCATTTATAGTTCACCTACCATCAAAGAGCATTCTAAACTCCACCAATGATAGAATTGAACTAAACTTGGTACTCAGAACTTCCATGACCAACAGAAATATTGGAATGGTTTGGTGGGCATTGACCTTGAGTTTGGAGTTGTAGTTCACCTGCATCCAGAGAGCACTATGCACTCAAACAATGATGGATCTGGATCAAACTTGGCACGAATACTCACTATGCTCAAATTTGAACAGTGGTGGGACCTTGACATTTGGGAGTTGTAGTTGCTGGGATGTATAGTTTACCTACAAAGGGGTCCCTAAAACCATCAGAAATATTTTGATGGTCTTTAGGGACCCCTTTGACACTCCCTTTGTGACCCCCCAGGGGTCTCGACCCCCAGGTTGAGAAACACTGAGCTAGATCATATTGAAACTGTCATTGCACATCAAAAACATTAAGAGATAGAATCAAAATAACACCCCAGAAATCTGAGCACGCAGCTTCAGTATGAGATTACATTAGAGAAGGCACTCACCATTTAATCTTAACTTTATTTTCCCCAATCTTATAGTCAAGAAGACTTTGGTCGAGAGCTAGGCTTTTGACCAGGAGCTTGTTTAAATACAGGTAGCTTTTTGCAAGTACAGTAGAGTCTCACTTATCCAACGTTCTGGATTATCCAATACATTTTTGTAGTCAATGTTTTCAATACATCGTGATATTTTGGTGCTAAATTCGTAAATACAGTAATTACTACATAGCATTACTGTGTATTGAACTACTTTTTCTGTCAAATTTGTTGTATAACATGATGTTTTGGTGTTTAATTTGTAAAATCATAACCTAATTTGATGTTTAATAGGCTTTTCCTTAATCTCTCCTTATTATCCAACATATTCGCTTATCCAACGTTCTGCCGGCCTGTTTACGTTGGATAAGCGAGACTCTACTGTACTACCAAAAACATAAAATAGAACAGGGGATGAGAAAACTAGTGATTATAACATGTATATGCCTATGTGACTTAATTACCAGTGAAGGAGAGGACTCACAGGTGTGCTCATTTTTGCATTCACTGGCTCCTGTTTGCATCACCTCACAAGAAATGAATGCCTACAAAAAGGAAGGCACAAAATGAACACCACAGATGAAACACTGGCAGCAGAATAATCAGAATTTTCTTCTGCCTTGCAGGAAGCAACATAATGGAGAATGTAGCTGAAACAAAGTCTCTGGAAACCATCCTAGGGACAGTGTGTGTGGCCCATTGCAGATGGTTTGAGATGAAACTGACAAACTGTTCTTGAGACCTCTGGGCACCACCTCTGTGCAAAGCAGAGTGATCAAAGCCAACAACGATTTAACATTCAGGTTGAGACGCTTGTAGAATTTGAGATGCTATTTATGCAATTCTGAAGATGTTGGAAAGTGGTGACAGAGAACTTGGGGATTTGAGATAGAGTTGAATTTTCCAGGTCTTTAATCTTGAGGACTTTGAACTCATTTATCACTCAAGGCAGGCAAAAATATAGTTTAGGTGCTTCCTGCAGACATATAAACTACCATAGATAGACCGTATATATCACTAGCATGCTGCATGCTTCTCTCGATAAAGGTGCACTGACAGTTGTTTTAATAAATCTTACCAGTCAGCAACCAGATATGATTAATAGAGTTATTCTCGGAGACAGAAAAATGAGGCAATGACTGAAACTCTGCACATTCCTTAATTTACATCATGTTGCCTACTACTTTCAAAAGTTGTGAAGGGATACGCTAAAATTGTGGTTCCTTTTTGTCTCTGCAAATACTTTGGCCTTACATTTCAGCACCAAACATACTTCAAAAGGTGTTCCTTAACATTTAAAAATATGTGAATGACTGTGGTGGCTCCTAGAAGCAATATTTTCAAGCCTGTTATCCTCAAGAGGATAAATGGAGTGGCATAAATACCTGCAAATTGGTGGGTGAGGGGGGATATGACATGACTGGAAGTCCACATCAAGTTTTGATTACTTTTTTTTAAAAAAAATCCACAATTGTTTATTTTTCACAAACATGTTCACTTGGGCAGGGGGAAAGAGCACTGCAGAGAATCCATAGGTGCTGAGAGCCATCAAAAAACCCTTGGGACAATTTGGTTTCTGAGGCAATGGATGTGAAGAAAATGCTTTAGGAAGATTTATTTTTTCAGAAGATGTGAAGCAACAATGCAAAAGCATGGAGATCTGTCATTGAAACAGACTTCACTCCATTATTGAACTGAGATTTTTTATTTTTCTCAAATACGTTCACTTGAGCAGGGGAGAGGAGCACTGTGGAGAATCCATAGACACTGAAAGCCACTAAAAACCCT